>NW_027131849.1:0-30172 GCF_026122565.2 Emydura macquarii macquarii | reverse complement strand
AAATATTAACAACTACATAATTAATATAATTATAATCCCCTCCCCCCCTGTTTGTTTACAGGATTACCATACAGAGGTCAGGCACATCACCTTAAAACCTATACATTTTACACTAACATTCTTTGAAGTAAAGGTATGCCAGGAGGAGAAGGAAGATAATGCTTTCTTCCTACCAAGGCCTTGTGTAGGAGTTGTGATAGTTATTTTATTAGCCTCATTCCCAGCACAGATGACCAGGAAGGGAGGAAAAGAAGAGAGATAAGAAACTCTAACTAGAATTCACACCAATTAACAGAAACAAGGTTTGCCCGTGCCTTGACCCCATTCCCTGTAGCTTAGGCCTGACCACTTATCCAGCTTTTAACTCTTTACTCTCCTACAGGTAAATATTATCAAGCTTTCCTGGCCAACATGGGGAAAGTACATTTTTGTTAAACTCAGTGAAGCACAGTCTTAAGACACATCAAAGCCAATGCTATGTTGGGGAATGAGTAATAGTAGTCATGAAAGGACATTGTGAAGTAGAGTGTAATCCACACTGCATCGTTTGCCTCATAGATAACTATAATGGCATTTCTCTTCTTTGTTTAAATAAAAACTGAGAGGAATTATACACAGTGATATATTGTTTCCTTTCTAAGCATTGGGTTATTGTGGAAAGATGATTTTCACTGCTAGGCTTTGGGAGAGTCTGCAGTACAGGAAGTATTGCACTACAGGTTCCAAATACTACTTTGTAGCAGTGATACTCTGTTGTATTTGCGTGATTTCAAGAGTTCAATTGTTACAAATGAAACTTAATTGTAGGTTTAGAAATTCTGAGGTTTGATTTAAAAAAAAATAAAATGCTGTTGTGCAGATAGGGTTATGATGTTCCAAATGTAAAATTTACAAATATGGTTTACTCTTTTTCATGAAGGAATTCACAATATGATTTTCTCTTGTGTTAGTGCTATAGTAGAATTGAGAAAATCAGGATACAATTTTTGGAGAAAGCACTATGGATTTGTTGAAATGCTCATATTACCAAGTCCAAATGTATCTGTATTTACATTAACAGATAACAATTCTTTTCTTTCCATCAATGCTGATGATTGACCCCTTTGTTATGAGACTACATACGAGAGAGCCATAGAATCATAGATCAGGATTGGAAGGAACCCCAGGAGGTCATCTAGTCCAACCCCCTGCTCAAAGCAGGCCCAACCCCAACTAAATCATCCCAGCCAGGGCTTCGTCAAGCCACACCTAAAAAACCTCTAACGATAGAGATTCCACCACCATCATAGTTAACCTATTCCAGTGCTTCACCACGCTCCTAGTGAACACGGTTTTCCTAATATCCAACCTGCACCTCTCCCACTGAAAATTAAGACCATTACTTCTAGTTTTGTCATCTACTACCACTGAAAACAGCCTAGTTTCATACTCCCTGGAACCCCCTTTCAAGTAGTTGAAGGCTGCAATCAAATCCCCCCTCATTCTTCTCTTCTTCTCCAAGCCTAGTTGGAGGAGCCTGGAGGAGAGGCTGGGGTAACTATCCTCATGGAACTGGAGTCATGTGCTCCAGCCCCCTAATAATTTTTGTTGCCCTCCATTAGACTTTCTCCAATTTGTCCACAACATTTTTATAGTGGGGGACCCAAAACAGGAAACAGTACTCCAAATGAGGCCTCACCAGTACCGAATAGAGGGGAATAATCACTTCCCTCGATCTGCTGGCAATGCTCCCACTAATGCAGCCCAATATGCTATTAGCCTTCTTGGCAACAAGGCACACTATTCTGTCATATCCAGCTCCTTGTCCACTGTAACCCGCATATTCTTTTCTGCTGAACTGCTCCTAGCCCATCTGTCCCCCAGTCTGTAGCTGTGCATGGGATTCTTCTGTCCTAAGTGCAGGATCTTCACTTGTCCTTGCTTAAACTCATCAGATTTGTCTTGGACCAATCCTCTAATTTGTCTAGGTCACTCTGAATCCTATCCCTGCCCTCCAGCATATCTACCACTCCCCCAGCTTAGTGTCTTCTGCAAACTTGCTGAGGTGCAATCCACCCCATCCTCCAGATTGTTAATGAAGATGTTGAACAAAACCAACCCCAGCACTGACCCTTGGGGTACTCTGCTTGTTACTGGCTCCCAACTAGACATCAAGCCATTGATTACTACCCATTGACCCCGATGATCCAGCCAGCTTTCTATCCATCTTATAGTCCAATCATCCAATCCATGCTTCTTTAACTTGCTGATAAGAATACCGTGGGAAATTGTATCAAAAGCTTTGCCTTCTATGAAGAGTTGACTGGCTCTGTGGATTGGGGAAATAAGTGGATGTGATATACCCTGACTTTAGCAATCAGTTTGGTCTGACATGACTTGCCATTGGTGAATCAATGCTGACCATTTCTGATCATCTTCCTCTCTTCCAAGTGCCTCAAAATGGATTCCTTGTGTATGTCCATCCTTTCTAAATAGTCCTGAACCTGCTTTTTCAGCATTGAGGGCTGCACACCTCCTCCCTATTCTCTGCTGCCCCGGACAGTAATTTGGGAGCTGATCTTGTTTGTGAAGACAAAGCAAAAAAAGCAATGAGTACTTGGGATTTCTCCACATCATCTGTCACTAGGTTGCCTCCCCCATTCTGCAAGGGGCCCTCACTTTTCCTGACATTGTTGCTAACATACCTGTAGAAACCCTTCTTGTTACCCTTCATGTCCCTTGCTAGCTGCAACTCCATTTGTGGTTTGAACTTCCTGATTTCAGTCTGCATGCTCGAGCAATATCTTTATACTCTTCCCCTCTCCCCCTCCCCCAGAATCATCAACCATGCTTCCACTTCTTGAAAGCTTCCTTTTTGTGTTTAAACTCACCGAAGACTTCTTTGTTAAGCCAAGCTGGTCGCCTGCCAAATTTGCTATTCTTTCCGCATATCGGGATGGTTTGTTCCTGCGCTCTCTATAAGATTTCTTTAAAATACAGCCAGCTCTCTTGAATTCCTGTCACCCTCATATTAGCCTCCTAGGGGATCCTGCCCATCAGCTCCTTGAGGGAGTCAAATCTGCTTTTCTGACGTCCAGGGTCCGTATTCTGCTGTTCTCCTTTCTTCCTTTAGTCAATAGCCTGACCTTGACATCTCATGGTCACTGCTGCCCAGGTTACCACCTACTTCCCCAACTAATTCTTCACTGTTTGTGAGCCTTCTTGAGGAATTGGAGGTGATTTTCATGCTCACTTTCACAGGTCACGTAGCATGAGTGAAAGTATTTTCAAAGCTGACCACCATGCTACTATTTCATTGCAGAAAGGGGAACTACACAAAACTGAGGAAGTTAGCTGAACCAAAAATAAAAGTGAAATCTCTGAAAGGTGCATGGAAACTTTTTTAAAGACACCATAATAAAGGATCAAGTTAAATATATACCACAAACTGAAACACATAGAAAGAAAAGGAAAAAGTCACACAGTAGCAAAACAACAAAGCAAAAACTTAAATCCTATGGTGGAAAATAGAAAGGAGTTTGAATGGCAGCAAGTGATGTGTAAAAATAATATTAGGAAGGAGAAATAGGAAGCTGAAGAACAGCTACACTGAAAAGAACAAGGAAAAATATTTGAAAAGTATATCAGAAACAGGAAGAGTGCCTGCTCAAAAACCAGTGGAGTGAGATGCAATCCACCCAAATTTGTTACCTTTGGACCAGAGGCTGTGGAAGGTGAGAGGTATGAGATTGTGACAGACACACGCCATCGGGCATCCTGTGTACCAGAGAGAGGACAGAAAGTGCAGTGACCGAGGGCTCCTGCTGCGGGGGCATGGACACCAGGGAACCATGCAGGGACCAGGCAGCCAACCCAGGGGCTCTGGGGCAGAGCCCGTCAGAGCCCCCTCTCTACTGCCGGGTGGCCCGGGGGCATCTTCCCCTGTTACTCTTGCTCCAAGCCTGCACCCTTTGCCCCCACAATTGGGGGAGGGGGGAGATTGGGGGAAATCAGGGAACAGGCTCGCAGACACCCACACAGGGCGCTGTTACTTTACTTCCTGCCACCAAGGTGGGACGCATATGCAAGCATTGGCCCCAGAGATCTATAGTATGCCACTGTCTCAGTGCACCCTCCCATCTTATGATGGTTGCATTGGCCGATGTCTCCCAGACAGCAGACTCGCTTCCACCAAGCTAAGGAATCAGCAACTGCATCTCCTCTTACTCAGAGGAATACACCCCCGGCAGCAGCTATTTTTGGCACTACACCTGCCTGACGCTCCAGTTATCTTGTCACGAACTTCAGAACACTACAGAGTGACCTAGACAAATTGGAAGATTGGGCCAAAAGAAATCTGATGAGGTTCAAAAAGGACGAGTGCAGAGTCCTGCACTTAGGATGGAAGAATCCCATGCACAGCTACAGACTGGGGACTGACAGGCTACGCAGCAGTTCTGCAGAAAGGGACGTGGGGGTTACAGTGGATAAGAAGCTGGACATGAGTCAGCAGTGTGCCCTGGTTGCCAAGAAGGCTAGAAGCATACGGGGCTGCATTAGTAGGAGCATTGCCAGCAGATCGAGGGAAGTGATTATTCCCCTCTATTCGGCATTGGTGAGGCCGCATTTGGAGCGTTGTGTCCAGATTTGGGCCCCCCACTACAACAAGGATGTGGACAAGTTGGAGAGAGTACAGCGGAGGGCAACAAAAACCATTAGGGGGCTGGAGCACAAAACTTCTGAGGAGAAGCTGAGGGAACTAGGCTTGTTTAGTCTGCAAAAGAGAAGAATGAGGGGGGACTTGATAGCAGCCTTTAACTACCTGAAATGGGGTTCCAGGGAGGATGGAGCTAGGCTGTTCTCAATGGTGGCAGATGACAGAACAAGGAGCAATGATCTCATGTTGCAGTGAGGGAGGTCAAGGTTGGATATTAGGAAAGTTTTTCACTAGGAGGGTGGTGAAGCACTGGAATGGGCTAGCTAGGGAGGTGGTGGAATCTCCATCTTTAGAGGCTTTTAAGGTGCAGCTTGACAAAGCCCTGGCTGGGATGATTTAGCTGAGGTTAGTCCTGCTTTGAGTAGGGGGTTGGACTAGATGACCTCCTGAGGTCCCTTCCGACCCTAATATTCTATAATTCTAATATCATGTCCCCTTTTAGTCTTCTCTTCTCCAGGCTAAACAAACCCAGTTCTTTTAGTCTTGCCTCATTGGTCATGTTTTCTAGTCCTTTAATCATTTTTGATGTTCTTCTCTGGCCTTTCTCCAATTTGTCCACATCTTTCCTGAAATGGACACAATTTCCCATTGGTCCCAGAACTGGACACAATACTCGAGCTGAGGCCTAATCAGTGCGTCGTAGAGTAGAAGAATTACTACTTATTTCTTACTTACAACACTCCTGCTAATACATCCCAGAATCATGTTAGTTTTTTTTGCAACAGCATTACACTGTAGACTCATATTTAGCTTGTGGTCCACTATGACCCCCAGATCCCTTTCCACAGTACTCTTCCTTGGCAGTCATTTCCCATTGTGTACGAGTGTAACTGATTGTTCCTTCCTAAGTGGAGTACTTTGCAATTGTCCTTATTGAATTTCATCCTATTTACCTCAGACCAATTCTGCAGTTTGTCCAGATCATCCTGAATTATAATCCTATCCTTCAAAGCATTGCAACCCCTCTCCGCTTGTTATGATCTGCAAACTTAATAAGTATACCCTCTATGCCATTATCTAAATCATTAATGAAAATATTGAACAGAACCAGATGTAGAACTGATCCCTGCGGAACCCCATTCATTATGCCCTTCCAGCATGACTGTGAACCATTGATAACTACTCTCTGGGAACAGTTTTCCAACCAGTTTTGCACCCAACTTACAGTAGCTCCATCTAGGTTGTATTTCCCTAGTTTGTTTAAGAGAAGGTCATGTGGGACAGTATCAAAAGCCTTACTAAAGTCAAGATATACCACATCTACCACCTCCCCCCATGCATAAGGCTTGTTACCCTGTCAAAGAAAGCTATCAGGTTGGTTTGACATGATTTGTTCTTGACAAATCCATGCTGACTGTTACTTATTATCTTATTATCTGCTAGATGTTTGCAAATTGATTGCTTAATTATTTGCTCCAATATCTTTCCGGGTACAAAAGTTAAGCTGACTGGTCTGTGTTGGAAACTCAGTACAATCTGAGTTGCTTGACCACTGTCCTACAGGCCTAGCATATCTTCAGTTCCTTGCTTGGCTTTTCTGACCCCTGTAGCATGACATCTTCCAGTTGGCAGAGACTGAATAACCTTATAGATGTCTCAGTTTCTTCACACCAGGGCACATAATAAGACAAAATATAAATACTGTATGCTTGCAGCTGCACATAGATAACGGAGATGGGAACAAGAAGTTATCCTTAAACGTCTGAGGGTACACTGTTTTATTACCAAGGACCATACTTTTACTCTGCCCCCTCCTATCACCAGATGTTGTTTTGACGACCCCAGTTATTATGGTGAGAATAGAATGTAATTAAGGGTGGAAACCCAACGTAGGTAATTAGCATATATGATAATGAGAGAGATAATTAGGTGAAGGTTGTTTATGGAAGGGTACAAGTAGTCACCACTTAGACAAAGGGGTGTGCTCCATCAACACCTGACTCTGTGGGAGGTGCTGCCGGTTGGACCAGAGGACCCACTGACTCCCTGGCGGGGCCCCTGAAGAAAGTCGTTCCTGCGTATAGCCTTCTGAGTGACTGCTTAGCTCTCCAGGCTTAGTGAGTATGATAAATAGTTAATTTTAGGCTTTGTATTTTTTTATTTATAGTATATTTATAGAAAACCTTGCACATTAAACCTTGATCTGCAAATCGGGCATACCGTGTCTCATTGGTATCCACACTGATCACAAAGTGTCCAGAATCAACAGTCTGTAATTCTCCGGGTTGTCCTTATTTTCCTTTTTGCAGATGGGCACTATATTTGCTCTTTTCCAGTCTTCTGGAATCTCTCCTGTCTTCCAAGACTTTTCAAAGATCATCGCTTAATGGCTCAGATATCTCCTCAGTCAGCTCCTTGAGTATTCTAGGATGCATATCAGGCCCTCGTGACGTGAAGATATCTAACTTACTTAGATAAGTTTTAACTTGTTCTTTCCCTATTTTAGCTTCTGATCCTGTCTCATTTTCACTGGCATTCACTACGTTAGATGTCCAATTGCCACCAACTTTCTTGGTGAAAACAGAAACAAAGAAGTCATTTAGCACCCCTGCCATTTCCACATTTTCTGTTATTGTTTTTTTCCCCTCATTGAGTAACGGGTCTACCTTGTTTAGCATTAGAAACTGACAGCCCTGATGTTTGACTTAAAATGGAAATGTAGGAACTCAGCAGCTGAACAGCGATTGATTTACATCCCCACCTGGGTCTCTTGCAATAGAAACAGGAACTGGCAGTTTTGGGTTTTTTGAGATGTTGAACATTTTGCGCTGCACCCGAAGCCGGCAGATGCAGAAGCAGCGGCTGGAAAAGCAGCAAAGCAGCAGCCGGGAGCTGCGAACAAGCCTGAATCCTGGGACTCGCGCGGGAACCATCCAGCTCGCGGCCAAAACCTGCCCGAGTCCGCCTGAGATCCACAGACCCGGGAACTGCCCCGTAACTAGGCAGCGCCGCGTGCGACGGGGTGGGACTCGCGTGAGTGACAGGGGGTGCTCATGGATTCAACATATTGAGTTTCTATTTAAAACTTTTAATAGATTATAATAAGCTTAGCCCTTAACATACTATGTATTAAATTCAGACTTCATTTTAAACAGGTTAATTTTTAAAAAGGAAAAAAAATTGTAATTCAAATAACAAAATGAAAAAAAACCCAAAACAATGTAAAGGTTTGTTTTTTTTTCTGACGATGAACAGAACCATTGAGGGCACCTGGCAGTCGGGCTGGGACATCTGCCACAGCTTGGAACCCACCCTGTAGGCTCTGAGGACTCGTCTACACATATACCTGCATCTACTTAGTGGAGTGAAACTGGTGCAAGTGTGTATGTGGACACTCGTATTTCAGTTTATCTTCAAACTCTTCCTAAAGGACTTAAGCTGAATCAAATCAGCCTGGTTCAAACACTTGCACTGGTTTAACATCAGACAGTAAACTAAACCAGTGCAGATCTGAATATAGACAAGCCCTGAATCAGATGTCGTGGCCCATGAGATGGAGCTGTTTGGAGTCCAGCACGTGTTCCAGGCTTGTGGTGTGATAGGAGAGATGGAAAAAGGAGGGTGTCCCATGGATGAGGAACAGCAGCTGAAGGAGGCCCTTAACCAGTGTGAACCTGTGGAGAAAAGATGGGAGCCAGGTGATGGGAAGAGGCTGGGCAGAGTCACTGAGGCATGTGCAGAAGGGGACATGTTTTCAGCGGTGTCTGAAACTGTTCAAACTACCACGTGTGGGTGCAGCAGGAAACAGTGTGCCAGTGAGCTCCTATGGAACAGGTACCCAGCTTGTCTCTGCTGCTTACACTTTGTGTGCCTGCATTTGGCCAAAGGTCTTGCAGTGGGCAGAGGTTGCTACCCCTCTGAAATCCTGGTCCCCATCTCCCTCTGGTCCACATCACTTTTGTTCTCTGTGAAAAGTGAGAGGTGGACACCCGAACCATTGCAGGGAGGCAAGACCCTGAGTGTGCATGAAAATGAACCCAAGTCTGGGGGTGGCAGGTAACACCATCTGCTCCTGCATTTTTACTGGTGCAGTTGCTGTGCCTGTGAGATGTGGCCCAGAGCTCTGGGGAAAGCTCTTCCTAAAGCTGATGTGCAGGAAGAGGGGGATGGGGATGTTGAGATCTCCAAATCTTTCATGCTGGAGCTGGAAGCTTCATCTCCCATGGGGTGGCCAGGGGTCATTCCCCTGAGTACCCCTCTGTCAGTGTGTCACTGTCACTGATGGAAAATCCCCTCTCTGTCCTGAGAATCAAGATTTCAAAGGAAACTTTCTTCAGACACGGAGAGTCAACGGTTGCAGGGAGTCTGAGAGATCGGACCCTTGTGTGAACTCTGGGGCAGGAGCAGAGAGGCTAGTCCTTAGTCTGGGGGACCTGGGGATTGCTTCAGACTCTCAGCATAGAGGTTCCTGTATGTGGGGCAGGAAGAAGATTGATAGATCTTCCTGTTGTACATCTGATGCCTTTGCTATTCTCCCCTCATGTAACTGCACTTAGATCTAGAGAAGGAACCTTAGAAAACTCAGAGGGTCTGTCCCAGGATGGCTTCCCTCAGGGTCTCCCAGTGACTCTTCTGTTAAATGCTGTGAACCTGACTATATTGTAGCTGCAAATAGAAAACCTGAACCCCGTGTTACCCAGACAGCCAGAGGCTGCAGTCTGTGCTGGGGATGTCTTCAGACGGCTCTGACACCAGATGGATTTTGCATGAGCTGTAGGGGGTGAGTGGCCCAACCTCTGACTGGTCTCTGACTGCCTGACTTAATCCAGGAGGTTGGGTGTGGCTGGAGTAGACAGGGACAAGGAAATTAGGTCGATATAACAAACTACATCGCTCAGGGGTGTGAAAAATCCACAGTTTTGAAAGATTCAGTTTAAACCGATCTAACCCCTAGTGTAGACAGGACTAGGCTGCCAGGAGAATTCTCCCATCAACCTCACCATCACCTCTGTGGGAGGTGGAATAGCTACTCAGACAGAGCTCCCCCCTCTGGCCTAGGTAGTGTCATCACTGAAATGCTACAGCAGCAGGTGCAGCATTGAGTGTGTGGGGAAATTCTGATTATTTTTTCAATCTGCTTCTTCCCAGCTGAGGCCAGAAAAAAGGTGAGTGAGTGACACGTTCCCAGCACTTCTCTCCTCTGGTCAACTGAGAGCCGAGAGTCAGTCTGTGTAGCAGATCTGAGTGTCTGGGCAGGAGCAGTGGGAGAAATTCAACAGTCCAGTGGTATCTTCTAGTCCTAGGAGCCATTTAACTATGTGCTGGTTGGATGAGTGTGGGGGTGATTTGGGATTGGGTGAGTTTATTATTGTGTTTAGCCCTCGGACTAGGGCTGTAGTTACTGTCTGTACACAGATGGGGGAGGGACACACTCTGGGAGTCACAATAGAGACTTGCTAGACTGACACTCAGACACTGATCCTGTTAATGTGTCTGCTCTCCAGAAGCTCTCAGCCTTTGTCTCTTTCTGGCTCTGGGTCTAACGTCAAGCTCAGGAAATGTGCTTCCTGGCAAGTCCTAGTGCCAGTGACAGTCCCAGTTCTGATCATCATCGCTACCCTAGCAACATTTCTAGCAGGTAAGTGCCTGGCCCACCTAGTCTCTGCTCCCCTGTGTCCGTGGGGGGGCAGGGAAGTGAATAACAAGTGAATCCAGTAGGTCTAAAATGGTTTGTCCTGACTTAGCTGTTAGACATAATAACTCTGCCTCTGAGCATTAACCTACTGCACTGGCCCTTCAGATGTGTCCTTAGTGTTAGACCCAGGGTTAAATTTCAGAGACAGTGGTGTTTTGAGGGTCTCCGGCACCTGGGGGCCAAGCTCACATTTGCATCCTCCCTCTGCCTCACGTCCCTCTTCGCGTAAGGCAGGAGGGATCTCAGCGCTGCCCACCAGGTACCCCAGGGAGGGGGGTTTGTACCTGTGGAGGGGCATGAGGTGCGCGGTGGGGTGGACTCAAATGTAGGCTTGGCTCCGCCACCCCCCCCGATCCCAGCACTTACTGGCACACACCGCCTGCCTACCCCTTGCAGGCCTGCACCTCGGTACCGGCTCGGATGGGGGCAGTGGGCCGGCCCTTCACATCATCTGTGGGAGGAGGCGCTGGGGTGCCCCTCAGAGCCTCATGCATCTCCAGCCCTCCACCTGTTGTGAAGGGTCAGCCAGGCGTGACCCCTCCCCCTGCATTTCGGCCCGTCACAACGGGTGGTGTGTGAGTGGGGTTTTCAAAAGGAGGTAACCAGAGTCGAGTGGCATGTCATGAAGGTTGCGGGTTGTGGGGCTGGAGCGGCGGGTAGCTGCGCTCTGAGATGGTCTTTTACAGACGGCAGGGGTCATCAGAGCCTCCTGTGTGTCCTAAAGAGCAAACCTGCCACCCCACCTCAACCAGCACCCGGGGGCCTGGCCCCCCCCCCCCATGCCACTCTTCAGGGAAACTTTCCAAGGAGTTTGCATAACCCCGTCCCTGCTGCTGCACTGGGGGAAGAAGGCGGGGGTGGGGCTTTCAAAAGGAGTTACCAGAGTTGAGTGCCCCCTGAATTTCCCTGCGTGAGTTGGGACAGACGTGCTGAAGGCTGTTGGGTCAGGTCCCAGCTGAACCATCTCTTTAAAGGGTGACTTGGGCACTGAACCTTTTTAACTCACCTCTTAAACTCACAGACGGTTCCCATTTCTGAGCTTCTGGTGTCACTTCGTGGCTATTCATGTCTGTGGGAACAGCACTTTGTAAAACTAATTCACATGGCTCCTAAACCTCTGTACAGGCTTCTTTTAAGTACAGGATAACATTCTCTGAGCTGTGCTAATCCCTCCCACCCAGGGCTAGGAACATCGCTCGAATTCTCAGGTGAACAGACTCCTACATTGAGCAAATCTCTGTTGGGCTGGCTCTAGCATCAGATTCTCTGGGAGCCTGTCCCTTGCACAGATTAGTGCCATCAGGGTTTGTTTTCTAATGTGAGTCCAATCCCATCTTCATCCCAAGATCCATCTCTAAAGCACGCCTGGCTGGGGAGCCAGCTGGCTGGGTTAGCAGGATGTCCCTGGGTTAGCTGACCCAACGTCCCACACAATCTTTATTTTTATTTGGTTTGAATATTCGTCTGTGCCAGCCATTAGGTAATGTTCCCCCTACCTGCCTGCTCCACGCCTTCATGGTGCATCTGGTGTGATCACACTCTGGTCTTGGTTGCTTGTTAGCTGCAATTTCAGTTAATTGGACCCCCAAAACTAAGCCACTAAAGAGCAGGGGGTCGGTTGCCTATCTTGTTTCAAATGGCCTATTTCCTCACTCAGAACAGCTGCCAGGGGTGTAAGGAGCCAGCAGCCTGGTCTGAGGGAGTCTCCCCCTCATTTTCTCAGACAGAGTCAGGCTGGTTGGACACAGTCTCTGACCCTGTATTACTTACCTCATTTTCAGTGGAAAAATCCAAACCACCTCTGGCTGCTCCGGCCTCCCTTGCTGGGTCCTGCTGCCCGGAGGGCTGGATCGGATACCTAGAGAAATGCTATTATTTCTCAGAGACTGAAGGGAACTGGACCTACAGCCAGAGCCAGTGCTCTTCATTCAGCGCCTCCCTGGCTGGGATCGACAGTGAGCAGAACAAGGTGAGCGAGTGGCAGATGCTTTAGCTGAACAGATGGGGCTTGGCAAGGCTGGAATCAGGCTGGGCTCAGCCCCAGGGTCCCAGAAATTGCCCTGTTGCCTCTTATGCTGGGAAACCTGAGAGTGTTTCTGGCAGCCAAATCCCAGCCCTGGCTAGAGCTGGGCTCACAGTCAGGGGTCACAGGGATCTCTCACTCCCAGCCCACCCTCCTCTTCCGCAGAGCCCCAGGCGGGAGGATCCCTCTCTGTAGGGCTGGTCTGGCCCTGGACACTGGCTTCCTGTTGAGAACCTGCCTCCCCAGCTCACTACAACCATTGACTCCATGGGGTGGGCTCCTTGCCCTGGGGAAACACTGAGGATCTTGGGCTCTGCTGGGAGTGAGCTCAGCCCTTCCTCAGAGCAGCCCCCATCTTTTAGTCTGAGCAGGGGCGCTATGTGCAAAATGCTGGGAAGGAGCCTGGCAGGTGCCAGCAACGCCAGAGTTGCCCAGACTGGAGAAGGACAGGGGCAGGTCTGTCCATGTAAACATGGATGTGGGGATGGAGATAGAGGGGGGTGAAGATGGCCTCTGAGCAGCCTCCAGCTGCTGCACATGTCCCCAGGCTCCCAGCTGAGCAGGTCCCAGTCTGATGGGGCTTCCAGCAAACTGGGATTCTCGGCCAGTGATTGGCTACCTGGCTGAGGCTGCTGTCACAGGGCGGAGCTGCCAGCTGCTGTCCTGATGGCCCTTCGCTGCCAGCTCTGACCCCTTCCGAACCTAGAAGGGGCCAGTGGAGGGAAGAACTGTTGCTCTAGCAGAATCCTGTCTTGTGACCTACAGCTGGATCATTAGATTGACTTGTTCTCAGTCTCCCTGTGGCCCGGGCTCGGCTGGTGTTGTTAGACCTGGGGCTCTCAGCTGGCAAACTATGGGTGGCCCATCCAAACCTGAACTTCTGAGCAGTGGCCACACAGAGCCACAGGGCAGGCGAGCACTACAGTCATTGGCCTAAATATAATTTGGTTTGTCTTATTTTTCAGAGTTTCCTGCTGCTCTATAAGGGCTTTTCTGACCGTTGGATCGGACTCCAGAGGGAGCTGGGCCAGCCCTGGAGATGGCCCAACGGCACCGAATTCGACCTCCGGTGAGCCGCTTTCCCTCCAGTAACGTTGTCAGTGTTAGCTCACAGGTGTCGCTGTGCTGCCAGTGGAACAAGAATTTATCTAACCGTGGGGGGTGTTTGTGAGAATGTGTCTGGATTCTTCCCCCAACATTTGAGGCCCCAGTGCAGTGTTGTCATTATTATTTGTATTACTGACGTGCCTTAGGAGCCCTAGACCAGGGCCCCATGGTGCTAGGCAGTGTACAAACGCAAACGAAATTTCAGAGAGGGTGCCACACAGAGTGTGTATTAGTGACCTGTGGAATCTCCCCTTTGGGGTTGAATGGTTTCTTCCCCAAATGGTTTACAATATAGCACAGTCCTGGATCCGGGGAAGGCTGCTGCTCCCTTGCAGTGGACATTAACCAGAGCTCCCTTCCCCCCAGTGGGCTGTGTCAGTGGAAGTTAAACCCCTTAACTCTTCTGAACTGCATAGTATGAGACTAGCATCTTTTCTGCACTGTTGATGTAACTTGAGGGTCTCTCCCTTGGAAGGTGCTAGAGAGAAATCTCATTTCACTATTAAGAGTCTGTCCTGATGCCCCTATGGACTGAAACAGGCTCACAACACTCTGACAGTCCCAGAGCTGCCTGGGGAGGATTGTATCAAACTCTTTTCCATGGGGAGCAGCTGCTGTTTGCTGCCATGTGAGAGAGGCCTGTGGAATCGCTCTCCTTTGGGCCAAATGGGACTGGAGAGAAAGTTTTGGTCTAGGTGAGAGATGTCCCTGCTTGCAGCTCCTCCCTTTGCTGACCTGCCTGTGTGTGTAAGTGATGGGGAATGCCCAGCACTCCCTGACTCCAGCCCCTGCTGTCTGTGTTGCAGGTTTCCAATAAGAGGAGGAGGCGACTGTGCATATATGAGTGATGAGAACTGGGTCAGCAGCTCGAGGTGTGGCACAAAGAGACTCTGGGTCTGCAGCAAACCTGATGTCCTCACAAAGGGAGAAGGGACGTGACATGGAATCACAAGTTTGAGACTTGTGTGGACTCTGGAGTTCACAGACCTTTCTCTCTCTGAGTGTCCCTCTGCAGTGCTTAGCTCTTGTTCCCCTGCACACTCACAGAACACTCAGATTTGCTATTCCCAAAGGAATCGTACACATGAGCTTACAAGGTTCAACTTGGGGTCACCCCTCTGGTTAACACACAGCACCTCGGTAAACCTACCCTGGTTTGCTCTATAAATATATTATCAATGAACAGAAATTCAAGTGAGAGAGAGAGAGTGTGACACTCTGTGCCTCAAAGCTGCCCCCTGCATCCCCATATTCAGCAGTGTCCTAGAATTGTTTGGTACAAAATGTGCCTTGAGGTTTGATTTTGAAAGTCTTGTTCTGTTGAACATTAACATCCTGTTGGATTGTATGTACAATCTTCGTACGTGAAGTGATGAAGTGGTGCTGTGCATGTTACTAAAATATGTTGTGAGGTGGGAAACCCTCAAAGCCAGCCTGTCAGGTGTTACAATGGCGTGAATGGCCAGACAGCTTTAATGGCTCACTGACACCCAACAAGGAGATAATCCACTATCTCAAACTGCTTATATGTTTACTCTCTCATGGTAGTCAATGGATACTGCTTGACCATTGGGGGTGGACCACAGGTGGACTGGGCATCTGGCAATTCTGGCAAATGTCAGAGGGGCTGGTGCACTCAAGGGCTGGTGGGCAAATCTGATCATGTTACAAAGGCGGCTGCATGTCGACTTGCCTTTGAAATGTCGAACTGAATATTGAACTTTGCACTGGCCAGGCTTCTGACCAGCTCCAGACTGTACAGTTCTGAGGTGCAGGCCTGGAGAGCTGGAGAGGAAGTGGCTGGTTCCTCTCTATTGTTGGTTCATGAATGGCTGGAGAAAGAATTCATGTAACTCAGTTAGGTGTGTCCCTGTGTGTGTAAGTTCATTACCTGCTAGAGGTTTGTAGCTTGCTATCAGCATCACAGTGAGAGAGCAACCCACATGCTTTTTAGAGTCTAAACTTAACCCACAAGGCATTCTCCTGTCTCCTACAGGCTAGTTTATCTCTTGTCCTTTTCCCAGCATTTTTAGCCATGTTGCTTGAGATCCCTCCCTTCCTAAAATCAAGCCCACTGGCACCTTGTCCTCACAGATTGAAGGATGCCAGGTGTGTCTCT
Source organism: Emydura macquarii macquarii (assembly GCF_026122565.2). NCBI lineage: Eukaryota > Metazoa > Chordata > Testudines > Chelidae > Emydura > Emydura macquarii. The sequence goes on along the minus strand of NW_027131849.1, from coordinate 14,592 downwards.
GCACTCCTCAATATCCCAGACTAAACCTTTGACCTTCACCTTAAAACAGTGTCCCCCTTCCCCGGCTTTTTACCTTTTCCTGTTAGTTTCCTTCTGAAGTCTCCATCAGCTCTTTGTTAGGATTTCACTCAGGATGTTAATAGATTCCTTTTGTAAGACACACAAGGGTCCACCATGAAGATAAATGTCATCTCCTATCTGGAGAAGTTTCTCTTCAGGTAGGCTATCTTCAAATGACCTGCCTTTAACAACAGGGCCTAGAGAACATACTTTCCAGCATACATGCACAACTTCTCATGTGTTCTCTAGACATGCATCTCACAATGGTTATGATCACCAGTATGATGCAGAATTCATAGGGGCCAACCTAGACATGCTACAGGCCAAAGCCTTCCTACCTCAAGACAAGTTTCTATCCCTGGTATTGCTTATAGACACAGCTTAATGCAGCCCTCAGGGGCCAGCAGGTGTGCCTCCAGCTCCTGGGGCGTATGGCAGCCAGCCTGGCGGTGATTCCACACACCAGATTTCACATGCGCTGCCTGCAGCTGTGGTTTGGCTCAGTTGACAGACTGGGCAAAGCCCTGTCGCTGCCCACCAGGATCAGGAACTCCCTAGACTGGTGGAAGAAGCTGCCAGTGCAGGCAAAGGGATCCCCTTTCTCCAGACATCACCTCGTAGGATTGGGTGAGCATTTAAATAGCCTCACAGTGCAAGGCAAATGGTCACCTGTGGAGATATCCCTGCATATCAATCTTCTAGAGTTGAGAGAGGTCAGGAATGCTGGTGCCCACTGCCTCCCACTGATAATAGGATTGCATATAAAGATCTTAATGGACAACATAGCCTGCATCTATTATATCAACCACTGAGGGGGAGGGGAAGGAGTGGGCAGATCACCCTCTCTTTGCACAGAGGCAATTAAACTATGGAACTAGTGCATCTCCCACAATGTCATCTTGTCCACGGCTGACCTCCCGGGCACACAAAACACGACAGGGGACAAGCTCAGTCGCACATTCCTGCATGACCACAAATGGGAGATGCACCTGTCAGTACTTCACCACTTATTCACACAGTGGGGAACATCATCCACAGATCTGTTCGCCACTTACCAGAGGAAGAAGTGTCTGTGAGTCTGTTCCAGGGCAGGGATAGGACAGCACTCTCTGGGCGATGCCCTCCTCCTCCCGTGGGACTAGGACCTTCTTTATGCCGTCCCTCTGTGTCCTCTCCTGCTGAAGGTCCTGCTGAAGTTCAAGAGGGACGGAGTTCATGTAATTCTGATTGCTCCCTCCTGTTTGTTGCAATGTTGTGTATGGTTATGAGGCTTCGCTATGTAAAATTCCCAAATATGTGTCTAACGGTTTGAGACAAATCTAGGCAAAACTCTGCAGAGCTAAAGAGTGTGCTCTGCCGAGATGGAGGGTTGTTATTTGAGATCTTGGTGTTGAGAAAGGAGCAGCCGGAGAAGGAAGTGCCCACACAATCGTTTATTCAAACAGCGCTTAAGCTATGAGAGTTACAAATCTTAAGCTATTAGCAAGCTGCTAGCAGTGTGACCTAGGCACTTACCACAATGAGGATGGGAAAGCCCATTACCATCCTGTAAGCGAGCTGCAAGCAAGGAGCCAACCTGCCATGTAGCATCCGCTAGTACCCCGACAGATCTACAGAGAGCCTTGGGCAGGGTGGCACCTGGTGGTCTCTAATATACCCTTCTCCCTGATTCTAGAAATAAGCTCATTGGTTATATTTCAATCCGCTTAGGGATTGGGCCTTAACACTTGTTGTTGTTTCTATTGGCAGTTAGCTAGGGACCAATCTACAATGAGCTGTGGTTAGTTGTTTACTGCTAAAGCTGGCCCTTAGCTGGTTTAAACTGGTTCTGCAGTCAGCCTACTTCTGTTTTCATCCCGAGGGTATTTCCAGGCCTCAATGGTATTTCCAGCTCCCAAGGCCTGGCCTCAGGAGGCCTACTTTTGCTCATAAAGCCTGCTGTTGCTCTAGGGCCTAGTCTTGCCATGCTAAGCTGGCCTCGCGTTACAATGATCTTGCGTGCCCTACAAAGAGCCATTGCAACCTCATTAGGACATGTATAGAGTACCCCAGCTCAGCATTCCAAGAACAAAGGACTGGCCTAGACGTCAACAAAAGACCACAGTGACTGAGGGCATGGAAGGAACCATGCACGGACACTGTCACCTGACCCTAAAAGGGGAGGCGAGGCCCCAGAGAGGGGAGAAGGAACATGTTAAAAAGCAGAGATATTTTGCTGTTCGCGCTCTCTTCCACCTCTATCTACAAACACAACCAAGCAGCTGAAGTGCTGATCACAGGGGGAAGGCCTGGCTGGAGGCAGACCAGCCAGCCTGGAGTGAGAATCCTCTAAGATGGTAAGGTTGCTGAAAGTGTTCAGCTTAGTTTAGAATGCGTTTTGCTTCTTGTTTTACCTTGAGCAAATCTGACTTGTTTTCCTCTGACTTGTAATCACTTAAAATCTGTTTTATCTAAAGCAGTGCATTTGGTTTAAAGTGTGTTAGGGATTCCATTGGAAATAACAAGGCTGGTGTGTATCAATTTCTTTTCAATTTTTTTTGTCCTCTTACTATTCCTTTTAATTTGGGGTATATATTTAATTTGAGTCTCTATTATATTTTTTTAAAACTTTCTATGCAGCTTGCAGGCATTTCACTCCTGTGACTGTTTTGGGGGACCTGGCTTATGAGTTTTGAATAGGCAGGTTGGCCATACTGTAGACTGACACAGCTTGACTCGCCCCTTTACAGGGAAATGGGCCCAGCCTTACTTGTGCCATAATTAATTAGCTGCTTTCCAGCCTGAGGGGGTGGGACTAAGAGGGTTTGGTGATAGCTTAATAGACACCTAGGCCTTATAAAAGGGCTGAGTGAGACAAACAGGCTTGGTCCTGTAGAAGGCTCTGAGTCAGAGTCTGCAGGAAGCTGGGTACTCCAGGGGAACCAGCCTGGGTGCACTGCTCTGTATTGGAGCAGAGAAGGTGTAAGGTCCAGCGGGGGCTGAGAATGGTACTCCAGGAAAAGCAGGCTAGGAGCTCTATCCTGGACCCAGAAAGACTCTCATAATTAGTGAAAGGGACTGGGAACAGGGCCCAGATGGTGAGCTGAAGGGCAGAAGAACCCTTTTGTTCATTTGGGATGTTTTTAGTAGGCTTGTGTTTCTCTCAAAGGGGTTATCTTTATTTGTGATTTGGGTAATGGACTAAGACACTTCTTTAGCATGGACCCGTGTGTGTGTGTGTGTGTAAAGTTAATGGGGACACTGAATGAAGGAAACTGAGGCAGGAAGTGCCTGTAGTGCCACACTTAACCAGCAGGAAGTGCTGCAGAACAGGTATACTCTATGAACAGATACAGAGTACCTGATGGCAGCCAATTGACCTTCAAAAGGGCAGCTGGTGCTGGTTGTGCCTGGTCTACACATAAGTCTTAAGAGAACCAGGTAACATTACTCAGGGCTGTGAAATATTTTGTGCCCTGGTTGCCATAGTTATGTCAACCTACCCGCACCATACACACAGGTAGGTCAATGGAAGGAAGACCTAGCTACGGCCTCTCAGTGAGGCAGATAAACTACAGCAAGAAAAAAATCCCTTCAGTTGCTGTGGTATCTATGCTACAGTGTCTTGGCTGCAGCACCATAACTCCTACTGTAGTGTAGACATATCTTAACATTGCGCATGTATGTGTTATAGGCAGAGAAACTAGCAGTTGTGGGGCCTGCCCATCTTTGCTGGGTTCCGTCTTCTCCCCCAACTTCCCTATCATCAGGGAATCAGTCACCCCAGCTGCAGTGCTTCCCCTCCAACTAGTGAAGCAATTCACTACAGCAAACACCATCCTCTCCCAACAAGGAAGCAGATAGCTGGGGATTTTTGGCCCTGTTCTGTATGTTTCTTTCCAACTGTTTATTTAAAAACAAAAACAAAACCTGCAGCAACCAGGACTCAGATTAGGCCAGTACCCAACATAATGCCTCTTCTTAGATGTGTTCTTGTTCGCTAGAGTCTCAGCTTTCATTTAAAAAATAGTCTCTAGCTGTTTTGATTGTAAAGAAAACCTTTACAGCATAAACAAAGTAAATGGCACAGCGACATAGTGAGAGATGGTCCCTGCTGCAAAGGCCTTACAATCAAAATACAGGCCAGATGAAGGATTATTATCCCCCCTTTTACAAAAAGGGAACGAACAAATGAAGGGTGAGATTTTTTAAATGATTTTTGGCTTGCAGGGTTTAAAAGTCCCCAATTCTCACTGCCACCTTCTTCCTAGGTACAGGGAAGGTGTGGGGGTGATGGAGACCTGGGTGTGTGTGCTTGGATCAGCTAGGGCTGAGCCTGCTGCACCCAGTCATCTGCTGGGTGGGGCTAGTGGCAGAGGCCCCAGGGTGCAGGTTTTGGCACTAGCAGCCAACTGAAATGCATAGCTCAGTTCCTCATCTCATGGCTATTGTTGCAGGGTCTCTGTAAACTTGGGAAAGAAAAATTCCAGTCCTGTTGTATATGTATTAGTGTGGTAAATTGCATGTTCATATGTTAAAAATGCTACCATCCCATACAGGTGTTAGCCACAAGTATTTAAATCCAACCCAGCCCCTAAAAAAGGTGTCTTCTAACTTCACTAAATTTATAATATTTTTTAAAAAGTCTTTTTCTGAACTAAAATACTAACATTTAGCTCAGTCTGCTAATTTCATCTCATCTAAGCAAGCAAAGAGCAGCAACAAAATAGCACTTGAAAATATCCAAATAGCAAAAGGAAGCAACCTTCTTGCAAAAGCAAGCTGCTTCTGTAACATGACATCAAAACTTTGACTTCATTTAGTCAAAAACACGCTTTTTTGTTGAAAATGCATTTTGACAGAAAATCTTTGACCTGGTCTTATGTGTTTTTGTGGAGGAATGTTAATTTCTAAAGTAACCATTGTTGGTTTGCTTGTGAACTCTTTGGATTTTATCCATAATCGTCTGTAATTGTGGAGGCTCCAAAGTCAGGGGATCTTAACAACATAATATGGGTGTCACTCTCCTGAATTAGCATTGATTAGAATAATGGTCAGTTTCAGCCTACCAAACCTTGTTTTCCAACTTAAAAATGTAGTAATTTTGAAGGCTAAAATTACTTTGTGCTCACTACCTTAAAACAACCCTTTCGTTCCAAGGTGCATCCAAAAACATCAGACATCTCTTACCAGTGGACTTCTTGAATTGATCCTCAGGAGCTTTGCTTAGTAACGTTGTTCTTCCTTTGTAGGTACATCCCTGGGGCGTACAGACAGACTGAGCACTTACTGAGCAGATAAGTATTGTCCAGTGACTCTCCTCTTGCTCAAATAGAAATTTTAATCCAAGTTTTGATTCTCTATAGTATATTAGTGATCCTCTAAAAGAATCATTCTGCTTTCTCTCCTCAGATTCATCTCAGACCAGCTCATTACTCATCTCAACACATGATTATCAACCTATCTGACAGCTAGGGTGGAATCACAGAAACAGACAAGAATCAGGTGAGAGGCTTGGTCTAGATTGTCCCGGAATCTATATCAGAGGCTTTCACACAAAAAAAAAAAGAAAAAAAAATCTTTGATGGCCTCAGAGTGTGGCCGCCTACACTTGCTGGTGGCTGTTCTGACAAACCTGTCTCTCTGTCCCTGCCTCCTGCAGCCATTCAGCAAGAACCCGCCTCAGGGAGGGTGGATTGGGAACTCACCAGCCTCCTGTGGAGTCCAGATTCCCTGTGCTCTGGCTGGGTGGGAGGGAGGTAGAACTTTGATGACCAAATGCCATGGCAATTTCCACTGACAAGAGCCACCTCCAGCACCTTGCACTCAGGGATCACTTGTCTCCAGAGGTGCTGCCTGGAGCCCCTGAGGAGGCTGTGTTGTGGTGCAGGGTGCTGATCCCTGCTGATAGCACCAGCACAAACAACAACACAGCACATCTCGCTGCCCTTTGTAACAACCACAGGAGATGTGCACGGCAGGGAGCGGCCACTGGTTTGGGGCACCTTCCCCGAATCTTCACCTGTGCTTTGGTTTGGAGGCTGTGGTAGAAAAAAAATCTGCTGGTGGCCACATTTGAAAGCTCTGATCTATATAATACTTAGTCCCATGTACTAAGGCAGAACTGACCTAGACTTATCGAGGTCCCTTCCAGTCCCACGTTTCTGATTGCTTTCTGAATGAGCCCTGGGATTCCACTGATATCGCAGGTGTGGCTGCTCTGGTGGATGTTAAAAAACACTTTATGTTGGAGCTCCCCATTCTCAGATACTCCTGAGTTTGTAGGTTTTCCAGAGCTCAGAGGGAGCAAGACCCAGATCATCAAAGCATATTTAGGTGCCTAAATTTCTGGCCCCAAAATCTGGAGTGCTGTTTTAGTTTGATTGTGTGTGTTAGGTGGAGAAGGGCCTCCAGTTGGATGGAGGTTCTCTGACTGTGGACTGCAGTTCCCATAAGTCACTGTAAGCATTCTGGGAAGCCACAGCTGGTCTTATGGCCAGATTTAAGAGTTCTCAATCTAGGTGGGTTGTGAAGATGCAGTTGCATTCACACTGCCCTAATTGAGGATAAAATCCCAGCTAGATGGCAAGTCTTAACCTGTTCCATACCAGGTTAAGGACCTGTTGTTATATTTGGAACTGTGTGTGTCTGTCCAAGTAATGAGAGGAAGTCTGCTTCTGAGTGGGGTTCATCAGGACCCAATTAAGGCATTAACACTATGGACCCTGACTAGGGCCCTGGCTCCTGGAGTCCTTTGACTACCTCAGACTTGGTGTCCTTGTATTTGTTAAAGTTTTGAGTCCTTGGGAAGAGATGATCATCACTTACACAGATGTTTCAAACATCTGCTTGAGTCTGCAGGGAGACTGGGACAATCACTCTGAGAATAGGGGAGCTGACCCCTGCATCTGTGCTTGTTCATTCCAAGACCTGCTATCAGAGAGGATGCCCCCATCAAGACCACTCAGCCACTGGCAGGAGGAGAAGAGTACAGTGAGCCCTGATCTCTCCCTCACCCACATCCAAACAAAGACTCAAATCCTGAACCACCCCTTTCCACTCCACCCATTCATTCCTCTGCATCTAGTGAAGCAGGTAGCACAAACTCACTGGAGTGAGAATTGTGGACTTCTGTGAACCCTGCTACCAAGAGGAGAAGCTGAAGGGGACTGTAACCCATTTGGATTCTCACTTTCCTAGAAGGTGGGTGGGGGAGAGGGAACATTTGTTGTCATAGTGACTGTGGAAAGCTAAACTAAATTGATTGCCTAACTGCTGAAGGGAATTTGGCCAGAGGTAAACTGAGGCACAATCCCACCCAACATCAGGCCAGGTAAGGAAGTGCTGCAGAAACTATTCTTTAGTAGCTGGTGGGTATTAGATTTTTTTTTTTTAGAAGCACAATTTTATGCTCTTTGGAAGGTGGTGAGCATTTGGCTTTTTTGGGGGGGAGGGGGTTACCTAAAGCTATTTGTAACATCAAGCTCTGATTTTAGACATGGCTATTCAGGTTATCATACTGCACCCTCATTATGGTATGAGCGCCATTGTATAGTGCACTACGTGATGGAACTAGCATCTGTGATGGGTGGTTCTGTCATAGGATTTTGTTTCGCTGCCCATCACTGAGCACCTTCAATGTAAAAGCAATAGCAAAGTTACAACTGGTCTTTAGGAAGATCTGCCAAAGACTCCATGGTCAGGGTAAAAACCCTTCTCTGGTGCCAGAAGGTGGTAGTAATTGTGCTGGTTCTTAAATACTTTTCCACTGCCTTGAACTGAACCCCAAGAAGGGTCTGTCTCCTGTACAGACTAACTTAACCTTCGGGTAGAAAGTTCCCTTTTGCCTGGGGAGCAGAGTTGAGTGAGATCTTGGGTGTCCGGGGCCCTTTCTGTTAAACACCTTGAAGAGAACTCAGATAATGATCTTGATGTGATGATCTCTGGGATGCCTATGTAGTGGGTAGAGGACAGGTGTGATGTACCCACAATTGCCTGTGTTGCTGAGGAGGCATGCTGCTGGATTTTGTACAAGTTGCAGTTTCTCAAGTCTGATAGCTTAATGCTCATGGTTAGTAACACTCAGATCAGCTTACTTTTTTTAAATTCGAAAATTAATGCCTCCAGATTCTGAAAACACTTATACACATGCTTAACATGATTCATGTGAGTAAAATTAAGCATGTGTCTGCATGAGTAGGATCTAAATGAGAATGTGAAACTGATACTTGGCATCTCAGTGATAGAAGAGAAATCTGGGTGAATTTTGCATTCAATAATAAAGAATTACACATAATCCCACAGCATAACCTTATGACTTTATCTGCATTTCTGACATACACTGTCACACTCTTGGCCATATTATTTAAAAATGCTCAGGACTTAGAAACTACCTCTGAATCAGACCGCTTGATTTTTAGGTGTAACCCCTTGGGGTTTAGAGAGCATGGCTCTTTAAAACTTGTCCTGAGGCAAAGGCAGTGATGGACAGAGGGAGAGCAACAAGGTATATGTCTTTCTCTCCAGACAAAAGGACCAAAAGTGAGTAGGCTTTCCAATCGCAAAGCAGCCAAGAATCAGCCTGAAGTTTTGGGACAATCCAGGACAAAAGCTGGAAGGAACCACCTAAGAAGGACAAATTTTTGCAGAGCCTTTCACTAAAATGGGATTTGAATTGGGAAGGTAATCTTTAAAAGGACCCCCTTTGCCTGGTTCCACCCCTACCATACTGAATCAGGGTCGGGATGACAGTGACACGCAATAAACAGTGGGAGAGGAACAACAAGGACATAGGATACCAGGAACACAACAGGTAGGTTCTTCTCTTCTAGTAAGCAGGGTGAGACGACAAGAACAGCACCAGCAGGTATGATTACCACTAGGGCAGGTAGCATGCGAGTGTGGCCAGCTCAGCCCTTAAATACCCCAGTTGTTGCTGGGCAGATCTATATCATGTGACCTTTTCCTGCTCCTAACTTCCCATCTCTGCTCAGAAAGGGTGCCAAATTATGGGGAAGAAGGGGACACAAAATGGAGGGCAAATAACAGGATGTATAAACAAAATGACTAAAACCAAAAACTGCTGCTACAAAATGGGAGCTGGAGCCAGTATCCCCGTTATCCAGAGCTGTGTGGGGTGGTGAGTACCGGGGTTTGTGACCTTGCATTGGCAATAAGGAGGGAGGCTGTAGCTAGCTAAGTGGAGATGTTCTCTCGCAATGTGGGTTTGCAGAAAGTGGTAGAAGAGGGCACTGGAGGGGTTTGTTGGGGAAAGTTCACTGGCAGTGAAAATGACCAGGAGCAGCCAACACTCACTGCCGGACTGCAGCTCTACCCATGATTCCTAAACTCCAAGTCTGGAAGCAGGGTTTGGTGTTTTTTCTGTCATACTGGCAGAGTATCAGTGGGCCTGTGGGGGCCTCATGTTGGATGTAATCCTGTTTTACTGCTTCCCCATCTTCCTCCCTTCCCACCCCATTTTTCTCCATTCATTCTCTCTGTAAATAAATATTTCCCTTTCCTATACTCATTGTACTATTCTGGTGTGTGTGCATATGCTCATTCATTTGTTGTGGGAGTGGGTTTGGGAGTGCGCTGGGGTGGAAGGGTATCCCTGTTGCATTCCTTCATATGTCTTTTACTGGCCAGAGCTGCTTGTAGAGCAGCTTCCCTCTTTGCTGTGACTGTGTTAAAGTTGTATAGGTATTTAAGTGGGTCAGATTTAGGAATGTGTGTAACTTTATGGGCATGATTAAACTTAATGGGACCACTCATTTGATTAAAATAGTCTGCAAGATCAGGGCTCTGTGTAGGTACCAGAGAACCTAAAGCTGTTGAGTGCAAAGCTATTTTGAAAAACACATAGGTAGCCATATGCAATTGAATTGAAATCCTAATGATGGAAATTGTTAGCTCCCAGAGGTCGTGACTGAGAGAGGAATCTTACTGTGTTAGCTCCTGAACATTGCAATCTTTCACTGTTGAATAGATCTTTGTATCATGTTGCCCAAGATTTTTCAAAAGTGGCTTGAGTCTGAACTGAGACATTTAAAAGAAACCTGACTTTTCACGTCGTGATGAGCTTGATTTTTCAGAGGATGGGTGCTACTTTAGCATCCAAATTCACTAGCCATTTTTGAAAACCTTGGCCTTAACTTTTAATCGTAGTCTGAAAAAGTAGAGGTGTGTGTATACATGTGCATTTATGAGCAAACTTAATTGTCATTTTAAAAGTTTTTTGATGAACATCAATCCTTTTTCCACAGAAGCTAAAGTAGGAGATGAGGTTTAGAGAGAGGGAAACCCATCCCAAATTTCAATTACTGTGGAATTCAGGATGACTATTAAAGATGGAGGGACAGATTCTCACCTGATACAAATTCAAAGCTCTATTATTCAATAGAGCTCTGATCATTTTACCCATCGAGCTTCCCCTGCTCAGATTTCTGGAAGAGAGAAACTCCTGTGAACAATGTAAGAGCTATCACATGCTGAGAATATGAGGGCAAATCTTCAAAGTGCATAACTCCCATTGAAACCAATGGGTGATGTTTGAGGAGCTGGGCCATACTGTGGGCTGGTCTAAATACTACAGCGACTATATTTATTTAAAATAGATTTTTAAAGTGATGCAAACTCCAGTGTGGACAAGCTCTCAAGCGGGTTTGAAACCTGCCTTGTATCAACCTTAATTCTCAGAAAATGAATTTAATTTTTAGAAACAACCCAACCACCTTTTGGCTCAATCAGCTCTCTGTGGTATAGCACTGCTTAGGGGCTTGTCTTCACCAGAAGGCAAGATGTACTGCTGACTTGAGTTAGCTGAGGCATGGTGCAACCTCTGGGAAGACCAGGCAGGTCAGTTTCCATGCAAGAGGGCAGATCCTTACAAGTTATTGAGGGCCTGACTTGAGGTCGGGGCTTAGATCCTCCCATTCTGAGTGACCAGGCTCCTGTATGACTAGCTCAGTCAGTGCCCGCTCCCTGGTCGCTGTTTAACGTTTAGGCTGACCTGGCTCCAGCCTGTGCAGTTATGGGGGGAGGCCGCAGGGCAGGGCCCGCTGGGTGTTTCCACAGGCAGGTGAGCTGCTGGCCCTCCTGGGCCGAAATATCCTCAGCGCTGCCCCCTCCCCATCCCAGCTCAGACCCTTGCCCCCTCCTCATTATCCCCTGGGCCAGGCTGCCCCACTGCCTGACTAGACCAAGTGCGGCGGGGAGCAGCAGGGCCAGACACCGAACCCTCAACAACGGAGGCAGCGGGCAATGGGGGGGGGGGGGGGGAGTCAGCCGCTGCCCCACTGAGTAGGGCAGCGGCGCCCCTCACCCCAGCGGCGGGGGGAGGGGCAGGGAGCAAGACCGCGTGAGTAGCGGGAACTTGGGTGGTTCGGGGCTTCTGATAAGTGAGTGCGGCCGGGAGCGGGAATATCCTGCGTGTCGTTAACCGCGGCAGGGGAATCACCCGCGCACGGCACATACAGGCTGGGAAGGGCCGGGGCTGCCCGCTCTGCTCTCTCCGTTGGGTTCCGCAATGGCCGATGGACCGGCCCCAGGCGGCGGCGCTGGTTTCCTGGGGGTCGGAGGTAAGAGGAGAGGCTGTGGCCGGTTCCCGAGCGGGCGGCGGCGGGGATGCGGCTGGGTCTGGCGGGCTCAGTGCGGGCAGCTCTGGCTGGGGTGCGAGGCTGCGCCGCTCCCCGTCACTGACTGAGCCCGGCGCCCTTCGCAGAGTGAGCGGAGCGCGCGGCTGGGGTGCTCCGCAGTGGCAGGGGAGCCTGACCCCCTGTGGCTTCCCCTGTCTGTGTGTCCCTCCCCGCCCCCCAGTCGTGCCAGGGCAGAGCTCCCGTGGGGCTCCTAGTCTGCTCCATGGCAGCGCCCCCAAATCCCCCATATCTGGGGCAGAGCTCCTCTTGCTGGTTCCCGCCCCCTGTGCGGCCTCCCTCTTCATAGCCCCCCCAGGCACGGGCAGGGCAGACTGTCCTCCCCCCGCCAGCAGAGCAGCTGAGGCTGAGAGTTGCATTGGGCTGTGGTGGGCAGAGGCTTGTGCCAGGGTGCGCGGGGTTAAATCACCAAGTGGGGAGTCTCTCTCTCTCTTTTCATTGATGTCCATCGGCTTTTCCATTTGTACTTCAGTTCTTTGCTGAAGAAAAGGGGTTTCTCACTGGTAACCATTGACACAGGTCAATCTGCGACTAAATAGACCCTTCACACTAGATCTGGTACATCATCTCGCTGCCTAGGAGGGTAATGTTACACTGTGACTAGAGACATCTATTGACGCAATTACGTAGCTGGATATTTACAGATTCTTATTCATAGGACCTGTTAGAATTTAGTCTGTTAGAAAATGACGAGATGTTGCTTATTTACTAGATAATTAACTTTTGCTGGTGACGTGTATCAAGGTGCAGTGGGATGGTAACTAGAATTTAATTAAACACAAAACAGGGCATGCAATTTCTTTTTATTAAACAATCTTGCACCCAGTAGCATAACCCCTGTGTCCCTCAGGGGATCAAGCCCTTTATACAGTACATGGCCTATTGTGCTTTTTGTATAAATCTTGACATCAAAAATTAGAAATGTTTCCTCTGATTTATTAATCTTTATGTAGAAGAGCCCCCTTAACTCAAAGATTTTGATAGGGGCTCATGGATTCAGCATACTGAGTTTTTATTTAACTCATTAAAGAGATTATAACAAATGTAGGTCTTAATATATGAAATTCAGACTTCATTTTAAACAGGCTTATTTTAGAAAGAACAAAAATTTTAATTTAAATAAAAAAATTTAAAAAAACAATTTAAAGTAATCTTTTTTTCTTTATCTTCCCCCCCGGTTTCTACCCTGTGTTCAGTGAGGAGCTGCATCTCCGTCTGTGTAGAGGAGATTGCAGACTGGCCAGGATGTACATGTGGGTGGCTCCTTCCCCATCACCCTCTTCACTTGGCCTGTGAGAGTAGCAATGCAGGTGCTCTTCCCTCCTCACAGTGCACACACACCTGTCTGTCAGGGAAGGATTCTTCCTTCCTAAAATCCACCAATATAGGGGGTTTCACATCAGTGATGAGAGACCAAATTCCTGTGTGTAGCTCTTTTTATAGCTCTTTGGGCTGGGGGAGGGGATTTAACTATGGCTCCCACTGATGATTGTGAGTGGGAGTGTTGAGTGGACTGGTGGAGGGGATGAAAGGTATTTTCGTTATTGCATTTGCTTAATTGCTCAATGTGACAAAGTGGAGATGCCCTAATGTTTTCTTTGAGTGCTGTGTGTGTACCTCAGTTTCCACCCATATGTTGTTCATGTATTTTCCCCGTATGTTACACATGTATTTCAGTGATGGGACCAGGGTGTGTGATCATTGCAGAGATCACTAGGGGGTGCATGGGCCACCCCAGCCACAGGTACCCAGGCCAGGAGAGAGCCCTCTGCCCTCCTGGGTGAAACCAGCTAGAACAGGTTGTAATATCTTGCCTGGGAAAGAGACAGAGGACAGGGGAGGGGCCAGAGCAGGGGAGGTATGTCTGGGGGCTGGGAGGAAGGGAGTTGCCCATGAGGAGTCGATGGGGTAGGGACCCGAGAGCACAGCTCCAAGACTCCACAGTTGGTCGCTGCTTGAACTTCCAATTTTTCTGCTACCAAAGTCTGTTTACACTGTGATCCTGAGAACTAATAAACTCTTCTGACTTCCACTCTGGCTCTGAATCGCTTCTGACTGCAAGGTGGGAGAGCATGGCCCTTTGGGGTGTGGAAAAGCTCCCCAAGGTCCCATCCAGGAGGACCCACAGGGGAAGTTCAGATGGAGCAGAAGTACTGAACCCTCAGAGGCCAGAGTCAGGAGGTGGCTGCACTGGTGTGTGGAGACCCGAGGGGGCAGACTCCGAAGCACCAGAGTCCTGACTGGCTGCACCCCGAGTAGTTCCAGAGCCCAGTCCCTGGGGACTCTGTCACACTCTGAAAGTGAACAGAACAATTGTGAGCACCTGGCTGTCAGTAAGTGGGGCTGCTCCCTCCCCTCACTCATACCCAGAGGTGGTTTCCTGTAGCTGTAGGAGGAACAAATCTCTGTGTTGCCCCATCTCACCCGTGCTGTGGGCTGGTGAGAAGGGAGAGATTTAATTATTATGGCACCCACTGATAATGGCTGGGGAGGGAGGGGGAACGGCTCTTCAGGAAATCTGGCACGGGGGTGTGGGAAAAAGCATTCCATTTTTATTGCACTTGCTAATGGTCCTGGGGGTCCTTGAAAGAGCAGAACCACTCACAGCAAGAAGGAATCACAAACGAATGATACCGCCTCTTACACTGTCTTACAGCTTGGAGTCTGGCTTAACCAGAGAGATTGGAGTTGGGGCTGGGACATCTGCCTCTGCTTGGAACCGACCTTGCAGCCTCTGAGAACTCATCTACACATACATCTGCACCTGCCAGCTGGAGTTAAACTGGTGCAAGCATATATGTGTACAGTGTTATTTAGGTTTAGCTTCAAACTCTTCCTAAAGGACTTAAGCTAAATCAAATCAGCCTGGTTCAAACCATAATCAGTGTCCACGTGCACA
>NW_027131848.1:0-3067 GCF_026122565.2 Emydura macquarii macquarii | reverse complement strand
AAGCCTGCTGCTGAGTTGGCACAAACTACCTCACTTACAGCATTTTGTCATTTGTCTATTGAACCAAGCACACAAACATGACAACACTGTTAAAATGCAATTGCTATTAGTCAAAAAGCATTCCAGAGAGGAATTTATTTTAGATTAAGGTGAATCCAGTTTAATTAGCAAGGAAATGTTGTTTTCTTTGGGGACTGGATGACTTGGATTGCTAACAGGATATAAAGACTATCACCTTGAAGGCAATTGAAATGTAGCCCAGGCTGGTGACTAACCAAGAGGTCAGTACCATCTGAAGGCTGTTTTGTGGCCTGTGTGAATTGACTGGAAATAAGATGGTGGTTTCAATCAGCTCTTACAGTACAGATAACAAATCCACAATAATTGAGCCCTTCAGACCCAGGAGAGAGGACAAAAACAGAACATGTGGAAACTCAACTACTCTCTCAATTTTTCTGGCGCTCCATAACCTTAATGTGAAAGTCTGTTCTTTCACTGCCCACAGAAGGATATCAGTAACTTCCATGGACTGTCAATTCACTTGTGTAGGAAGGAAATACCATTTTATGGACATTTAAAATTCTTGAAAATAGGGTATTATGATGGGAATTATAATTTGGTTTAAACATTATGTTCCTTCTTATATGCCTAGTAAATTAACGGTTCTTAAATATGTTGTGTTTGTTTTTATTTCTCATTTTTGTTACTGTCACAGAGTGACTGGCCTCTTTAAGAGGGAACAGGGTCCATTGCACCTGGACTGATTACCTGCTGCCCAATTGTGCTTAAGGGAAGCACCTATGCCTATAAAGGGGGAGACAGCTGCAAGTTGCTGTTGGCAGATGCCTGCAGATACTAGGGAATAGAAGGCTCTTACTCAGCAGTGGGGAAGGCTAAATCCAGGCGAGAGGGTAAGTTGGGAAGAAGACAGACCTGCAGGGAGGAGAGGCATCACCCATCTGAAATTTGGATGAAGCCTTTGTAAATTTAAATTCTGTTAATAAATTAGACCCAGAAGGCGGAGTGTTTTGAATATCTGAACTCTGGATTTTTTAAGGAGCCCTGAGTGAAGGGAAAACTGAAGCAGGGCTCAGCCAGAGAGGGGCACTACAGCTAACCTTTTTGACAGTTACATTTCACAGGATGGATAAAATCAATGGTTTCATGAAATTGCAGGGAAAAAGTTGCCTTTATGAAATTGCTTTTAAAAAAACCAACCTTTTATAGTTCTTCTCAGACCTGGATGAATACTGTTCTTCTGTCAGATTCATGAATTCAACTGCAAAAGGACTAATTCTTAAGTGGAGCCATTCTGACATTAGAGGAAACTCAACTAAACTTCTTGTGCCAGCCAGGTCCATTTAAGACAAGTGACTTGTTTTTGCTCATTTGGGCTGGCATTTTTAGGCAACCATGGGCAGCGATTGTTGTTGTTGTTGTTGCTTGTCTCGTGCCTGCTTTTTTTTTTTTTTTAAAAAACTATGCCCCACCCAGCAGTATGACACAAATTCCTGCCCAGTGTCATGGCACAAACATTCAAACTCTGTGCCCTCACCCCCTGCCTTATATTTTCTGGCTTTTTGTGAGTTTGCCACTAATCACGCTTGTACTTGGGTAGTTTTCTGGCAACAATAAGCTGTGAATCCAGTTTAACTGGCCAGTGCACTCAGGCTGTCTGGCTGGTGAATTTTGCCCACATGTTGACGTCTAACTGATTGCCATATTTGGGGTGGGGAAGGAATTTTCCCCCAGGTCAGATTGGCAGAGACCCTATGGGAGGGTTTCACCTTCCTCTGCAGGATGGGACATGGGTCACCTTGCAGATTTAAGCTTGTGTAAATTGTGGATTCTCTGTAACTTTAAGTCTTTAAAGCATAATTTGAGAACTTCAGTGATTCAGCCAGAGGTTAGGGGTCTATTATAGGTGTGGGTGGGTGAGGTATGGCCTGCGTTGTACAGGAGGTCAAACTAGATGATCATGATGGTCCCTTCTGATCTTAAAGTCTATGAGCTACTTAGGTGTACCACTAAATCTGACCTTAACAATTAACAAAAAAAAAAAAAGGTGAAATCCTGATCTCACTGATGTCAATGGGAGTTTTGCCATTGACTTCGCAGTTACCAGGATTTCACCCTAACTTTGAGGCTACATACCTTCAAATTATTCAAATTACCCCATGGTAGCCTTTATTTAGTTTTGCATGTGCAATTTTTAATCATTTTTTAAAAGCCATAAAATTCCAAGACACAAAAAGGAGTTAAGGTTGAGAGTCCATATCGGTAATTTTAAAAGTAAAAGGCATTAAAGGGATGTTGTGAGAATGCTGTAGAATATAAATTATTGTAGGCTTCTTGTTTGAACAATATGCTTGACCTACACATGCATCTTACTCCAAACCCATGTTTGGATTGTGTCTCCAATTCCATAATTTACCTTTCATTTTCATTCATGCTAGATGCTAATAGATACTCAGTCTGTAAAGTTCAGATTTGAGAGAAACCACCTCATTTCATTCTGTAAGCACAGAGCTTTTCTTAAGTTTTATTTTAATTGCCATAAGCATTGTTCTATACACTGAGGTTAGATTATTGCAGTTTACGTGCAGCTGCACTTTCAAACCATTTGGAAAATGCAGCCAGTGCAGAATCCAGTTGCCCAGTTATTAAGAGGTGTCTCAAGCAGAAAGAAATAGTTACTAAATGGAAGGGGTGATTCAATGTTGCAGTCTTTGTTTCCAGTCTGTTTTAAAAGAGGATCATAATGTTTTCTCTGTAATGCTTTTACCTTAAGAATAAATGTGCTGGCTTAGAAAGAGCTGTGTGGCAGTTTAACTGTGGCAATTACACTGTTTATCATTTCTGAGGAGAAGTGTAAAGCACACCTGCTTAGGCAGCCTGACATTGCTGGGGAATTCAGAGCATAGGCAGGGAGCTTGCAGCCTGCAAATATCCCAGTCAGGAGGGAGAGAGATGCATGTCTCTACCCAAGAATGGATATGGCTGGTGAAACCAGAAGACTAAGAGGGGTATCCTTGGTGGACCATGGGTCAGGGGGGAAGGGAATACA
>NW_027131847.1:0-30630 GCF_026122565.2 Emydura macquarii macquarii | reverse complement strand
ACCGTGTCCCTATCCCGACTCCACCCCTTCCCCTGGGGCCCTGCCCACACTCCAGCCCGGCTCCACCCCAGGACGCACTCCCGCTGGGGGCAGCGTTATAGGCAGCAGGTCTTGTGCATCTCCAGCTGGGCAGAGACAGGGCTGGGGAGCTTCTGATGTCTTTATTGAATCCAGGACTTTTGCTGTCTGGCAGATTTGTGAATTGAAGTGTCATTAAACAGTTACCACCCCTACCCACTGGGGACACAAGCTGATGGAGAGCTTTCCCAACCCTCTTTTTCTGTTCTTCAAACAACCACACAACCTCACCAGGCTCATCATCAGATGCAAGCTGGCCACAGACCAGCAGCCACCAGCACAAAGTGACACCAGCCCCTCCCCTAAGAACAGATGCAAAACCTGCAGACCTATCTCCACTGCTATGATGGTCAGTAGCCCCACAACACACCTGTCAGGATCCGGGAGTCTACACGTGTCTATCACAACATGTGCTGTACCTCATCTGGTAGCAAGTCTCAGAGCAAGTCTAACAGGTCATGAAATGGCAGGAGAGAAGGAAGCGTCTCGTAAGCTGTCGTCTACTGCTTAGGGTATTCAGAGTGTGGGAGAGCGCAGTTCAATTTCCTCCTTTGCCTGAGAAGAAGGAATTGAACATGTTTTTTCTACCTTTTAACCACATGATCTAACCACGAGGCAGAAGGTAGGATTGAAGAATCCTATTTTTATTAATAAAAGAGACAGTAAACCTGAATTTCATTGTACACTCACAAAGTGACATAAATATTTCAGTGTCTGACAATAGAAATGTACAGCAAGGCAAAGTAAGAAAAATGCAGCTTGAGAATTTATTGGTGTTTGATGTGAGGATATTTACCTTGTGTATTTGAACAATGTGATGTTGTCAATTTGTGGTTTAGAGGTTATATAAAGCTTTATCTTTTTGAAACCAACACCTACTCTCATGAAAGAATTATTGTGACCCACTCTGTTGTCTCACCCCACATAATTTCCCACAACAGTGAACATTTAAATGGATAAAAATCAGAAAAAAACAACCATAGAACTAATAACTTTGCACAACTGTGAATGTTTCAATGACAAAAATCGGGGAAAAGGCTGACAAGTCAGGACTGATGTTATGAGTCAAAATGTTTAAAAATTGAAAATTGAATTCTGCCAAGTCTCACTGAAAGATCTCCTAGTACGACACACTTCCATCTCGGCCATTGAAGCTGTTCCACTCTGTATGAACAATGGTCAGGTCCATCACTTCTGAGGTGGAAGAGACCTGTCCAAATCCATTCTGCTCATTTCAACCACAGGAGGGAATTTAACCAGGGTCTCCCACAGCCCAGCTGGGTGCCCAAACTGCTGGCCTAAATTTTATAAGGGAAGAAGCTGCCATCTCTGCCATTTCCCCACCATTCCCTCTGCCCATTTTGTGCAGAGTGATGTGTGTTCAGAGCCTGCCTGTGGATAAGGCTGTGCAGGTGAGATAGGCGGGGCAATGCTTAGCTTCACTGATTATTGATTGCACTGAGGCGTAGAGGTCCAGAGGATTTAGGCACCTAGGGAACATTTACAGTCAGATCTAAAGCCAGATTTTTAAAGGCACGGATTTCAAGGGGTGTTAGTCACTTTGCTGCTTTTGAAAACCCCACAGCTCAGGGGCAGAACCAGGAGGAGAACCCAAGTCTCCTGAGTGCCAGCACTGTGCCTGATCCACTAAACACATTGCCGTCAGACGGGTGCAGGGCATAGAGCTGCTAACGGGTAAGAAGTTGTCGTAGAACCTCAAAGAGACGAACACTCGGGAATGGGGGTTGTTGGTAACTCTGAAATGTTCCTAACTCTGAATAGAACTTTCGGGCACAGCACCTTGCGGTCAGTGTCGTCCAGCTGAGGCTGGAGAGACCTCAGCAAAGGTGGCACCTGGCAGCCCTGTCTGGTTTGCCAGAAGCTCCCTGCACAATTCCTGTTTCTTGCCTTTGGGCTGAACTGTGGGAGGGGACCTGCCCTGTACTGATGGCACTACATGTCCCAGCCCTCAGCCGTCTCTCCCCGGGGCTCGCCCTGCTCTGTGCACTGCAGAGGCAGCACGTGGCAGGGCGTTGGTGCCAGCCGGCTGCCAGCATCGCTCCCTCCCCTGCCCCTTGCACTCCCAGAGGTGCTGGCAGGATCCAGGAGTGCAGCCTTCGGGCAAAGCTTGGGCCTCATCGGTGCACAGCTTGTGACCCTTTAAAACTCCTCCAGAGCACAGCCGACTCCCACTGCAGCTCCAGGCCAGGCTTTGGCTGCAACCTTCAGCTTGCAGCATGAGCTGGGTGGCAGCTTTCTTCCTGGGCTCTTAGGGGAGAGGGGCTGGGGTGTGTGTGAAAACAGCTTCCCCCTCCAAGTGGGGATGCTTTCTTTCTTTCTTTCCTCCCTCTCTCCCTCCCCCAGCTTCTGCCTGATCGCTGGCAGTATTTCCGGTTTCACGGGGTGTTTGGGTGACCGGTCGGTTGGTAACTCTGGTGTTCGTATCTTTGAGGTTCTGCTGTGGTCTCAACATAACTCGCCTTTGAATTTCTAAAGAGTCTCCCAGTCAGAGGGGGATGTTCCATGTAGCTGTCAATACAGGCACGTGATAGCAAGAGGGAGACACACACACTGTGCTCTCTCTCATGGAAGGCTTTGTTCGTCCTTCGTTAGTTTTTTTTCTTTTCCCTCAATCCACTATAAAAGTCTACTCAACTAAAAATGACACCTCTCTTTGGCCCTGGCTTTAGAGCAGTGTAACTGCATTGACTTTAATGGAGTTGTTCCTGATTTACACCAGGGTGAGGGAGAGAAGAATCAGCCCCAGTGAACTTCAGCGGAGTTAATCTTGATTGACACTGGGGAGAGGGACAGGACAGATTGATGGTTTGACCTCAAAGAGGGTTCGATGGATGAGCTGGTGGATCAGGTAATGATCAGAGACCCAGAGGAGCCAGATTCTATTCCCAGATCATTGTCACGTAACCTTGGGCTAGACACTTAATCTGCCCTGTGTAATCCCACTGTAGTAAGAAGTGAAAGATTGAGGCCTGCAACCTAGCAGAACAGGCTAAGACATGAGGTTTAAATGGAAAAAGCCATGACCAGGAGTCAGGCTGTAAACTTACAACCTCACTGAAACTGGCTCAGAGATAAAGCTGATACTGCAAACACGCATATTTTCAAAATGTTACTAATTTCCAAATATTACTAAAAATATATATAGCAGGTGCAGAAGGTACCAAGACAGCCTAACACTAAAGAGATAACAAGGGCCATCAGACCCCCTGAAGTGACACTTGGATGGATAGAAATGTCTGATAAGATGACCAATAGAGTTGTTTTGCCCGAACCATCCAGTGCAAGGTGAGGGGTGGTATCAGACCACGTCAAGGGGGTGGCAACTACCTACGTCGAAGGGGCAGAATGAAATTGTCTGTAGCAGTGTATGAAAGAGGGAGTCAGAGGGAACGATGTCGCCCGTCATAGGGGATAACGGAAAGTCCTGCCGTTAAGTTGTGCCGAGTCCATGGTAACGGAGCACTCGTATTTGAAGTGTACCCGTAGCTACTCTATAGGTCGCTGATAATTGTGCTTCAACTGCAATAAACCTGGCCCAGGTGTCTTTGTTGCTCAGCTAATCCGTGGTCGTGTCGATTCATTCGATCGTGAGTGCCATCTCCATTACCTGCCCAGAGCTGGGACAGCACCTACAGGGGGACGTATGCACGCAGCCTACACTGAAAACTAACAACGCACAACACCCACCTCTGAAAAATCGGGGTAATAACACTCTGCATTACAGGGCTGGTGTGCAGATAACAATCCATTTAAGACTGCGAGGAATTCAGACCTTGGCTTCCCTAACTGGCATGTGGGCTAATGGAGCAGTCTATTTCCATGGTGCAACGGAGGGGTGGAGAAATGCCCATTGCTGTGTGGTGCAGGTTACACAGCCATAGAAGGAATAATTTAACTCTTCCCTTACTGCATGGGAGGAGGTTCAGATCCAGTCACAGATCTGCAGCTGACGTAAATTAGCCTTGCTCCATTGACATCAGCATTGGTATGTGGATTTACACCAGGTGATGATCTGGCCCATTGACTCAAAGGGAAGGAGACTGATGTAGACTGGCGGGGGATCTGGACTACTGAATTACATGGAGCTATACCCGTTTGCACCCATCGGGGCCTGACTTTCATGAAGTTAAGTGGATTTACATGCACTTGTCACCTGGTCCTACCTATTACAGACTCTACCAGACTCTTTCATGTGGTAAGAGCAGGATGGGGTGGGGGGTCAGGACTCCTGGGTTCTTTTTCCATCTCTGCCACAGACTCACTGTATGACCTTGGGCAAGTCACTTGGCATTCATGTCTCCATGAGGGTTATTTTCTCACTGTACAAAACCCAGGGCAGCAAGGCTAAATCCATTCAGGCCTGGTTGGAGGTGTAAGGCTGCAGTCACAGGGGCCATAGAAAAGCCATTCTGACCGCTGGGGGGGAGGGGCATAGGATTAGCATCATGGGGCAGGAGCTGTGTCTTTGTTCTGTATTTGTACAGCCCCTGGCACAATGGGGTCCTGGGCCGTGACTGTGGCTCTTATGTTCTAATGCAAAAAGGAAAAGGAAAAACAGAATTTCAGGATCCTATAAGAAGGGATCCCAGGGAAGAATCCAGCATGTTTGACGTTCTTTAGGGACATAGCAACGGCCAAAGTGCATCAACCCATTGGTTCGTCCATGCCCTTCTCCCACCCCTTGGAACGGTCCACGCTCTTCAGCTCATACAAAGACAATTACGTATGTCACCCCGTGGTCTTATTTTTGTAAACCCCCACCCCGTCCCCTGCTATGCCACACGAACACGTCTTGTCTCCCGTCAGCACGTCCCGTCTTTGGAGCACACTCAGCACAATGGGGCCATGAACCTTGACAGGGATCCTGGACAGGCCCTTCAGTGCTACAAAAGACCATGCTCAATATTTCACACGGGAGGCTGGATCTGTAGTGAGGGCGCTGGAGTGGGACTCCAGACAGCCAGTCTCAGTTCCCAGCTCTGCCGTAGACTCCCTGTTTAATTCGATGTGTGTGTGCCTTAGTTTCCCATCTGTAAAATGGGGATAATGATGCCTCCTTTGGCGATTTAGAGCATCAGCTCCTTAGGGCAAGGACTGACCCTGCACAGAACTAGCCACCATGGAGCCAGAGCTCTAGGCATTGTTAGAGATCCACACGGCGTTAAATAGGACAGATTCCTGACTGCTGTGAATCTGCTCTACCTGCACTGGAGTCTATGGACCAGATTCCCCAACTGGAGTGAACCAGCCGGAGCTCCGCTGGAGTCAGTGGTTCAGATTGCCAAGTGATGTCAAAGTGGCCATCGCGATATGCAGTGAGATTTCTCTACACTTCTCTGGCCCAGTAGAATTACTTTTCTTGGTGCCCGGTTGATTGTGTGTTGTTGTAAGCAGGTTTTCAGTTGCAGAAGCTCCCTTTCCCATCTAGAGGGTGATGTTTACCCCTGTGCAGGTCCCTTGAAAACCCAATTTTCCTTCAAAGAAAAGCTTCAAAGGAAAATGTACAACTAGTCCTTGACGACAATGATGAGGAGGTTTTATACAACTCACAATGTTCATGATTCATATAAATGTCTGATCCTTTTCTGAAATCTACTAAGCTGTTGATCTCAATAATATCTTGTGGTGATCGGTTTTTCGGGCTAAGTGTGCAAATATAATAAATATTTTAGGACGTAAGTGGTATATAACCGTTAAACTCACCCTCTGCAAAAATGAATGAACATAATATCACACCTCCACTTTAGGCTGGGGATTTCAAAGAGGCCTAAAGGGAGCTAGGTGTCTAATTCCCATGGACTTTTAACTTCCTTGGGCCCTTTGGAAACCCCAGCCTCAAAGTCCAACTTTTTTTTCCTTTCATGTTTTTATTGTTTTTGTTAAATTTCACTTTTTATTTGCCAGTCTCATAAATGGGTCCAGTCCTCTCCACACACTGGTTCCCAGCTTTATTTTTAATTTGCACACCAAAAAGAAGCACAGGCAACTTAGAGACAAGTTGCAATAAAACAGCCGAGGATGAAAAACAAAAAAAACACCTCATTTTAGTCCTAGGTTTAAGTTTTATACACATTGAATGTTGCTCAAAATTCAAATGCAACGAATGCAGAAGACACAATACATATGTACAACAAGTCCAAAATACAGTGCTTGTGAGGAGTGTAGAGTTCTCACAGCCATTAAATCTCCTAATAGCATGTTTTCTTCCTTTTTTATTTCTCTTTCTATCTCTCTGTCTGAGTAGAGGGGAAAATTTACAAAACCACCGAAGTGACTTAGCAGAGTAAACCCACTTTCAAAAGCCATTAAGAAGCCCTGGGAGCTAGGTGTTTTTGAAAGTTACCACTGGGTCCCTAAATATCTTCTAAAATGTGGCCTAAACTCTAGATTTACAAAGAGGATGAGGTGCCTAGTGGGATGGACTAAGACTTCTAAGTAAGTCATGTGCTGCTGACATTGGGTCCATGCCAGATGATGAAGGGAATTATTTTCTTCCTTTTTCTGAGCTTGCAGAAGATGCTGCCTTGGTTTCTGTAGATTTGTGCAATGAGGCTGAGATTTTCAAAGTCAGCTAGAAGATTTAGTTCTCCAATTCCTACTAATTGAAATGCAGACTGAGTGTGCCTATCCTTTAGGCAGCTTTGAAAATATCAGCCTGAAAGCATGTCCAAGACAGCTAGATGCTTTTAGGAGCACTTCTATGATTTGTAGAGCTCCAGATACACAGGTAGGGCTCTACACGGAGGGAGAGACACAGACTCTCACATAAGCCACATAGGAGTCATGCGGATGAATTCGTAGACATATTTCAATGCTCACCCACATGCTACTTCTGCAAATGCAGCACATCAACGTGCACTTGTCAGACCCCTTCCGCAGAGACCCTTTCACCTCCTTGTTCCTCAGTGTGTAGATGACCGGGTTCACAGACATAGGAAGTGTTACTGGCCCATTTTACAAGGGGGAACTGAGGCACCGAGAATTTGAGGGTGAGATTTTTGAAGGAACCAGGTTCCCAAAACACATTCTAGTGCAGTGAGCTTTGGGCTCCTAACTCCTATTGGCTTTCTTGAAAATCTCAGACTGATTGAGTTGTCTGAGGTCACAAAAGGAGTGTGTGGAACGGCCGGGAATCTGACTCTGAAGTCCAGGATTCAAATCTGAGCATTACCCCCAACATCATCCCTTCTCTTTCCACTGGGATGAACATCACTCTGCGTCTTTCTGGGTCTCAGGCATGTTCTCTTACCCAGCCCTTTGCACAGCCAGTGTTCGTGGGGGGAAGGATCTTTAGAGAATTAAGGTTGATTTAACTTATAAAAGCTGCTCCTTCACTATCCTGCTAAGGCTCGTCTTGCACCTCTACTGTGCCTCGATGCTAAAGGCTTAGCAGTGGTTAGCTACATCGCTGGCATAGCCTGTAACTAAACCAGTCCATAGACCCCCCACACAGAGGGTGTGACAGAGCCAGGGAAGCAGGGCTGTGTTAGGGGTTTGTCAGCACTGAGCTCATGGATCCTTTTGCTGCTGCCATAGCAGAGCAGTGTCAGTAAGGCCCTTTGCAATTCTTTTCATTGCTGTCATTTCTTGCTGTTCCTGTAGTGGGCATCTTATTTGGGAGCCGGACTGAAGTGGCAGAAGGCAGAAGTTATGATTAGTCTCCGTAGACAGATTATCCCCGCTCAGTCATAACATACCATGACGTGCAATGGCCTTTGGGGTTAATTAAAATGCAGGTGTTCTAATGAATGCCCAGGGGGCCTTATCACTGTGCTGGGTATCCCAGGTTACTCTTGGCTGGCACCAGCTGAATTCCATGTGTCATTGCCATGAACAGCAGGGCCGGAGCTGCATTTTACTCTTTTTATTTGTGTTCTCACTGTTCTTATCAGAGGCGGCTGGGACCTGCTGTTGGTGGGCAGAGGGCAGGGTTCAAAGACACACACACGCTCTGCTCTCAGCTGTCCCTTTCTGCAGCTCCCACAGCAAAGTGTTCGCTTCTCTGTCTCCCCTCGGCCGCAGTTTACAGCCTGCCCCAGGAGTCACTGGACAGGGAGAGGGCCTGGACAGCAAACACTGGCAGAAATCTGCACACACATGACACCTCCTGCACCCACCCTGGGTCGCCTCTGATTCTTATCATTGGTATTTTGGTAGGACCTACAGACTGGAACTCAGATGTGGGCCCCTTTCTGCTGGGTGTTGCACAGACACATAGTAAGAGACTGTCACTGTCTGAAATGGATACACATTTAATGGATGGGAGAGACAAAGGATTTAATGATCCCCGTTTAACAGATGGGGAAACTGAGGCACAAAGAAATTCAGTGAGTTACTCAAGGTTAAACAGGGAATCTTCCACAGAACCTGTACTTCAACCCAGATCTCCTGTGTCCCACTCCTTTCTCCTAGCCACAAGATAATGCTTTGCAAATAATTCCCATGGGCTCTTTAAATGTAGGTGTGTTGAGCTGATACAGTTCTCAGTTACTAAACACTACAGCCACCTGCTCTCCCTCCTCCTCCCTCGGCAGCCATCCAGTGCCCAGAGCCTGCAGGTCAATGCAGCTTCCCCATTGTCCATCAGAAGTTACAGCCGTTTTTAGAGTTAACGTCCACAGCTGTGCACCTCTCTTCCATTCCAAGTTCTCTTTGCTCAGTCGCCCTGTTCTGGGTTTGTGGCTCTTTGGAAATTGGTTTTCTGGACAATGGCAAAGAAACAACAGAGAAAATTCAGGCTGACCCCGGCTGTGCAAAGGGGAGCTGCAGTGCAGGGGGTGGTGCAGGCAACTCAGGAGGGGCACTCCTCCCTCAGTCAGGGCTGTTTTCAATGCCGGGATGTTGTGGTAGTGTGGACTGTCCTGCAGGGAAAAGGGCAAGTGGCATGGCTCACATTATCTGCCTGTTTACTTTCCTTTTTTATTTTAATTGTTTTTTTTATTTATGGGCAAAATCCCACTTCATAAGAGCTGATGACAATTCACAAAAATATTATTTTTCATTTGTAGAAGGCCATGAGAGGGTAATGGGCACTGCACCCACACCAGTAAGAGACAGACCCTGCCCCAAAGAGCTTACAGGAGAAATGGGCGGGAGAAAAGAGTAATTTGTACCACAGTGCATCAGGTGGAGAACTGAGCCCCAAAGAGATTCAGTCACTTCTCTAACTTCTAATATCACACTTCCAGCTTAGGTTGGAAATTTCAAAGGGGCCTGAAGGAATATAGTTTTCCAATTGCCGCAGACTTTTAACTTCCTTGGGTGCTTTGGAAATCACAGCCTTAAGGTCCAACTCTTTTTCCTTTTATGTTTTTGTTGTTTTGTTAAATTTCACTTTGTATTTGCCAGTCTCATAAATGGGTCCAGTCCTCTCCACACACTGGTTTCCAGCTTTATTTTTAGTTTGCACACCAAGAAGAAGCACAGGCAACTTAGAGACAAGTTCCAATAAAACAGTTGAGGGTGGGAACAGGAAAAAATCCTCTTTTGAGTCCCAGGTTTTGGTTTCATACACATTCAATGTTGCTCAAAATTCAAGTGCAACGAATGCAGAAGACACAATACATACGTAGCACAAGACCAAAACACAGTGCGTGTGATGAGTGTAGAGTTCTCACCTCCATTAAACCGTCTGTTAGCTTTTTATCTTCCTTTTTTCTTTATCTTTCTAGCTCTGTCCGAATAGAGGGTAAAATGTACAAAACCCCCCAAGTGACTTAGGAGAGCAAATCTCATTTTCAAAAGCCACTAAGGAGCCCACTTCTCACTGACATTCAGTGGGACATAGGCTCCCAATGGCCAGATTTTCAAAGGTGCAGATAGGCACATAGTGGGGTTTTCAAATGGATCCTGGTGTATAGGCCCAGATTTTTGTTACAGTTCAGGGCAACTGCACCTGCATTTTCCCTTATGGTCCAGCAAGGGCCAACGCTCCCAGCTTCCAGCTCTCTGGTCGTTGCCTTTCTTGGGTGGAAATCCACATCTCTCTCCTTGCTGACTGGGGTCTTCACAATAACACACACACAGCTGCATTTTTAATACAGTGGGCCTCCAATGTATTAAAGCTCATGCAGTGAGGTTTATCCAGAATATTGCAGGAAATGGCTGTCTGTCCCCCTTTTAACAATCTGGCCCCAGACATCTAACTCTGGTTGATTTCAAGGGGGGCCAGGTGCCTGCATGCTCCTGAAAATCCTGCTAGGTGTCTAAATATGCTCTGGCCTAAAGTCTAGATTTACAAAGGGTTTTATGTGCCTAGTGGAATTGACTAAGGCTTTTAAATAGGTCAGGTGCTCAACTCCCACTGACAGTAAATGGGAGGCTGGTGGCTGACTCACTCAAGGTGCTCTTGAAAACCCTATTAGGTGATTAAATGCCTTTGAAATCTGGTCCTGATGAGCCTCAATCCCACGGCCTTTCAGTGAGATTTCGGCCTGGTCTACACTTACCTTAAAATTCAGCGGCAGTTGGCGGGAGTTACACAAACTACGCAGAGTAATTGCATAACGCCCGTCGACTTCTTAGCTTCCGTTGTGCACGTTGTCTTCACTCCGCCGCAGCACTTGAAAGGGTCGTTTTCACATGTCGACTTCCACATCGATTGAGCAGGTCCTCACTGACCACTCAATCGACCTGGATAAATCGATCTGATGGTGTCGAATTTGCAGCCGTCAGTGAAGACGTATCTTAGACTGTTAAATGCCTCCATCACTTCTGATGGGCCTGGGTTGGTCCTGCTTTGAGCAGGGGCTGGACTAGATAACCTCCTGAGGTCCCTTCCAACTCTAATATTCTATGATTCTATGAAAATGGGATTTACATTCCTAAATTACTGAGGTGGTTTTGAAAATTTTACCACAAATCCGCTGATCTTCAGGACATGCTGAAAACCCAGCTGTTCTCCCAGGATCGTTAGGCAGCACTCTGGCACAGCTTCCTGCTGACATGTGGTTTGTGCCGGATGATGAAGAGAATTTTTTTTCTTCCCTTTCTTGATTTTGCAGAAGTTGCTGCCCTGGCTTCTGTAGATTTGTGCAGTGAGGCTGAGACTTTCAAAGTCAGCTACGAGATTTGGATCTCCAACTCCTATTAATTTAAATACAGACTGAGAGTGCCTGTCCTTGAGGCAGCTTTGAACATGTCAGCCTTACATCATGTCCAAGACAGGTAGATGCTTTTAGCAGCACTTTTATGATTTGCAGAGCTCCAGATAGACAGGTGAGGCTGTATGGGGAAGGAGAGAGACTGACTCTCACACCAGCCACTGAAGAGCCACGTGGATGAATTTGTAGACATATTTCAATGCTTACCCACATGCTACTTCTGCAGATGCAGCACATCAACGTGCAGTCATCTGACCCCCTCTCAGTTTCCTCAGAGCCCTTTTCACCTCCTTGTTCCTCAGCGTGTAGATGACCGGGTTCAGCATGGGCGCTACCACATCGGCAGAGATCTGCAGAGCAGTCGCTACCACTTTGCTCAGCTGTGGCTGCGTGTTGATGACGGCGCAGGGCCCAAAGAACAGCGTCACCACCATCAGATGTGAGGCGCAAGTGGAGGCTGCTTTGCGTCTCCCTTCGGCTGAGTTCATCTTCAGGATGGAGTAAATGATGCGGACGTAGGACATGAGGATGAGGAGGAAGCAGGTCATGGGAACCACCCCAGTGTTGGTAAAGGTCACGGTCTCAATGACGTACGTGTCCGCGCAGGCTAGTTTGGTCACGGGGAAGATGTCACAGAAGTAATAGTCCACCACATTGGGCCCACAGTAGGGCAGGGTGAAGGTCAGGCTGGTGAGAATGGTGGCGTGGAAGGAGCTGCTGATCCAGGTGCCGGCAGCCAGGATGGCACACACCCTCCAGTTCATGATGATCAGGTAGCGCAGCGGGTGGCAGATGGCCACGTACCTGTCAAAGGCCATGACAGTGCAGAGCATGCCCTCGGTGCATGCTAGGAAGTGGTAGAAGAAGACCTGAGACATGCACCCGCCCAGCGAGATGGTTCTACTCTTGGTCCAGAGACTGACCAGCAATTTAGGGGTGCTGATGGAGGCGAATCCTAGGTCCACCACAGAGAGATTGCAGAGGAAGAAGTACATGGGGGTGTGCAGGCAGGAGTCAGCGAGGATGGCTGAAAAAATGAGCAGGTTGCCTAGCAGGGTGCAGAGGTAGAAAGTTAAGAAGCTGATGAAGAGGATGGTCTCCTGGCCTTTGATGTTGGGGATCCCTAAGAGAATGAATTCCGACACCACAGTGTGATTCTCCATTTCCATATGAGACGGGGTCATTCCTGGAAGCACAGAGATAATGCAGCCAGATTAGCCATCTCAATAAATTATGGTCTGTTTATTCCTTAGCACACTACAACTTAATCTACAAGGGTAAACCTTTCTAATCATCATAAGTTTGGTGAAAGTGAGTGAAAAATCAGGACTCTAATATTTCATTGATTCTATTTCATGCTACTCAATTTAATTTTCCTTTCTTCTTTTCCATTCAACCATCTTCTATTCTATTCAGTTCTTATAGATCATACTCAGAAGAAGTACATGGGGGTGTGCAGGTGGGAGTCACCGAGGATGGCTGATAAAATGAGCAGGTGCCCAGCAGGGTGCACATGTAGAAAGCTAAGAAGATGATGAAGAGGATGGTCTGAAGGCCGTCAGTGTTGGGGATTCCTAAAAGGATGAAATGAATCATCACAGTGTGGTTGACCAACCACACAGTGGACTCATTCCTGGGGTAGGGGAGAGAAATAACGCCAATGAGTTAGTAAAACCAAAAAAAATAACATCCTTTTTATACCTTCTATGCTCATCCTTTCTTCCACTGCCGCCGCTTTACTGCATGTCACCCCATTACTGCCTTTCATTCGTAGTAGTTTATATTGACATCATTTTCATGGCTGTTGGGATCAGGTCCTCACTATGCAGTGCAGAACTCAGAAAGAGAAAATGTCTGCCTTCAAGATCTTACAATCCAAAGATGAACAGACAAAGGGGATGTCCTATTCTATCTTACTCTATTACAGTTTTTTTCTTCTCTCCTATCCTCTTCTAATTTCTTCAACTCTATTCTATGCAGGCTCTTACCCATCTTTATCATGACAGCATCTTAGATTCTTCCAGTGGTGGATTAGGGGATGTAACCAACATTTGTCATATGTTTGTTCTTTCTCTCATCCTCTCTGCAGAGGGATTATTGTGTGTGCAGTGGAGTGGTTTCTTTGGCAGGGATTCATTTTTATCAATGTAGGTGCTGCTCTGTGTTTGTGTTGAAGGAAAGGTTGCGGTTGCAACATACGAACAAATGAATGTGGTGAAGAATTGTCCCATGAATTTGTTAATGATATGAATTGTTTGGCGATTTTTATGTGGGTAAGAGAGACAGGGAAAAGGAAAAAAGAGGAATTGCAACAGCTTGTCATTTGCTCAGCCATAATCTGCAGGCTGCATTCTGTGACTATCACAACAGGGGATTTTTAAGGTCAGGTTAGAAGGACAATAATGAAGTGTCTATTTGCATTTTCTAAGGGAGTTTTCCCCATGCATGAGAGGTGCTCTTGAAAGGGAGAAGGGACCGTGTTGGGGTTATCACCTGCTGGCTACACTACACAGCTTACAGCAGCGTCGCTGTAGCACTGCTAGCACAGAGAGGCTAAGCCGATGTGATAGAGCTCTACCGTCATGTTAAATATTCCAGCCCCTGTGAGCAGCAGTAGCTATGTCAGTGGGAGAAGCTCTCCCACCAACACAGAGTTCTCCACACCAACACTTAGGTCAGTGTAACTTACGCTGGCTTATTCAACCCCCTGAACAGCGTAATTTACACAGAGCTAAACTGTGTTGTGTACATAGCCACACAGAGATTAACGGAGAGAGGAAGATAAATGATACACATGCACAAAACAGAGACAGGCAGACAGGTACTGCAGAGAGAAGCAGGGACAGATGGATGGATGGATTTTTCTGTAAAGAAAATATTTGAGTGACATCATCCTTGAGTGAGGCAGAGACTGACAGATTTCAAGACAGGAAGAGAGTGAGGGACAGAGAAAATCTTTACCAGACCAGGAGTCTTACACTGGCTGCATTGGGAGTGGATGATCCAGCTGAATGGGATTTTCCTCTTCCCCCTGGCCGTGACCCCTGTGTAGAAGTGTCCAGATTTCTTACCCAAAACAGCACATCACACAGCAGAGGTGCCCGGTCTGTGCTTTTGTTATCCAGCCTGCAGACCTCATCGTCTCCGAAGGTAGCCAGGGATGTCCACAGCCTATTGCCACAGGCTGCTGCGGAGCCCCAGAGCTTTTTCACAGCTTCCCACAGCCTTTAGGCTGTCCATGGTCTATAAATCACCCAAGGTCCCTTTGGGACCCGGTCTCTGAATCCCCTCCAGGATCCTGGTCTGAGACCTCAGCAGAGTCACCAATTAACTGAGATTTTGCATCATTTTAGAGGACACTCACAGACCCCCCAGGACCAGCTGCTCAGCTGGCATAAATAAAGGTAGCACTAGTAAACTGAAGGGCCGGATCCTCAGCTCCACAAGGCTGCAGATTCTCCTCTCACTTGGCATGATCTGAATCCTGAGTAACTCCATTGGGTTCAATGGGGCTGATTCCCCTCTGTCACTCACCCTGCTGGTGTAAATCAGGACTAACTCCATTGGACTCAAAGGAGCTATGTAGATTTATACCAGCTGAGAATCTAACCCATAAATGATGAGGGTACATGGGATGTTGATTATCATCTAGTCTCTCCCACCATGTAACACAAACCAGTGAATTCCACCCAGGAGTGTGAAATAGGAGTGAACTGGGCCAGGTGTTCACCTAGTGGTCTCTGTTGCCAGCAGAGCTTTCTCCTTGGTTTGAATTAGCCGCTGCTCCTGTGCCCCCTTCTGTCTCTTTGTGCACATGGATGTAGTCATGCAGTTGTGTGGTTATATGTGAGGTGAAAGTCAGCACTGTGCAGATGGACAGCATATGTCCCGTCCACCATTTGGCATCACTTTCCGCAGTCCAGTACAGACTGGCAGTATTGTGGTCCCTAGCAACTCCAGGAAGATCATGGCCCCAATGTTCTGGGTGCTGCTCAGACACAGCGTGAGACAGTCCCTGCCTTTCAGAGTTCACAGACATAGGAAGTGTTACTGGCCCATTTTACAAGGAGGAACAGAGGCACAGAGCATTTGAGGGTGAGATTTTTGAAGGAGCCAGGTTCCCAAAACTCATTCTAGTGCAGTGGGCTTTGGGCTCCTAACTCCTATTGGCTTTCTTGAAAATCTCAGACTGATTGAGTTGTCTGAGGTCACAAAAGGAGTGTGTGGAAGATCCGGGAATCTGACCCAGAGGTCCAGAATTCCAGTCTGAGCATTACCCCCAACACCATCCCTTCTCTTTCCATTGGGATGAACATCACTCTATGTCTTGCTGGATCCCAGACATGTTCTCTTACCCAGCCCTTTGCACAACCAGTGTTCGTGGGGAAAGGATCTTTAGAGAATTAAGGTTGATTTAACTTATAAAAGCTGCTCCTTCACTATCCTGCTAAGGCTCGTCTTGCACCTCTGCTGTGCCTCGATGCTAAAGGCTCAGCAGTGGTTAGCTACATCTCTGGCATGCCCTGTAACTAAACCAGTCC
Source organism: Emydura macquarii macquarii (assembly GCF_026122565.2). Classification (NCBI taxonomy): domain Eukaryota; kingdom Metazoa; phylum Chordata; order Testudines; family Chelidae; genus Emydura; species Emydura macquarii. The sequence continues at coordinate 14,888 of NW_027131847.1, read as the reverse complement.
ATAGACCCCAGACACAGAAGGTGTGACAGAGCCAGGGAAGCAGGGCTGTGTTAGGGGTTTGTCAGCTCTGAGTTCATGATCCGTTTGCTGCTGCCATAGCAGAGCAGTGTCAGTAAGGCCCTTTGCAATTCTTTTCATTGCTGTCATTTCTTGCTGTTCCTGTAGTGGGCATCTTATTTGGGAGCCGGACTGAAGTGGCAGAAGGCAGAAGTTATAATTAGTCTCCGTAGACAGATTATCCCAGCCCAGTCATAACATACCATGACGTGGAATGGCCTTTGGGGTTAATTAAAATGCAGGTGTTCTATTGAATGCCCAGGAGGGCCCTTATCACTGTGCTGGGTAGCAGCTCCCAGGTTACTCTTGGCTGCCATCAGCTGAGTTCCATGTGTCATTGCCACGAACAGCAGGGCCAAGCTGCATTTTACTCTTTTTATTTGTGTTCTCACTGTTCTTATCAGAGGCGGCTGGGACCTGCTGTTGGTGGGCAGAGGGCACGGTTCAAAGGCAAACACACGCTCTGCTCTCAGCTGTCCCTTTCTGCAGCTCCCACAGCAAAGTGTTCGCTTCTCTGTCTCCCCGGGGTCGCAGCTTGCAGCCTGCTCCAGGAGTCACTGGACAGGGAGAGGGCCTGGACAGCAAACACTGGCAGAAATCTGCACGCACGTGACACCTCCTGCACCCACCCTGGGTCGCCTCTGATTCTTATCATTGGTATTTTGGTAGGACCTACAGACTGGAACTCAGATGTAGGCCCCTTTCTGCTGGGTGTTGCACAGACACATAGTAAGAGACTGTCACTGTCTGAAATGGATACACATTTAATGGATGAGAGAGACAAAGGATTTAATGATCCCCGTTTAACAGATGGGGAAACTGAGGCACAAAGAAATTCAGTGAGTTACTCAAGGTTAAACAGGGAATCTTCCACAGAACCTGTACTTGAACCCAGATCTCCTGTGTCCCACTCCTTTGTCCTAGCCACAAGATAATGCTTTGCAAATAATTCCCATGGGCTCTTTAAATGTAGGTGTGTTGAGCTGATACAGTTCTCAGTTACTAAACACTACGGCCACCTGCTCTCCCTCCTTCTCCTTCTGCAGCCATCCAGTGCCTAGGCCCTGGAGGTCAATGCAGCTTTCCCATTGTCCATTAGAAGTTACAGCCCTTATTAAAGTCAATGTCCACAGCTGTGCACCTCTCTTCCATTCCAAGTTCTCTTTGCTCAGTCGCCCTCTTCTGGGTTTGTGACTCTTTGGAAATTGGTTTCCTGGACAATGGCAAAGAAACGACAGAGAAAATTCAGGCTGAGCCCCAGCAGTGCAAAGGGGAGCTGCAGTGCAGGGAATGATGCAGGCAACTCAGGAGGGGCGCTCCTCCCTCAGTCAGGGCAGTTTTTTAATGCTGGGATGTTGGGATAGTGTGGACTGTCCTGCAGGGAAAAGGGCAAGTGGCATGGCTCACATTATCTGCCTCGAGTGCCTTTCCTTTTTTATTTTAATTGTTTTCCACTTCATAAGTGTTGACGACAATTCACAACCGCTGATGGTATACTCTATTCAATTCTGGGGTTCACACTTCAAGAAGTGTGCTGCTAAATTGGAGAGGATTCAGAGAAGAAGAATGCGAATAATTGAAGGATTAAAAAACGTGTATTATAGCGTTAGACTGAGAGTTTGAGCTATTTACCTTAACAAAAAGCCAGTCAAGGGGTAACTTGATTACCGCCTGTAAGTATCTACATGGGGAACAAATACTTAATAATGGGCTCTTCAGCCTACCAAATAATGGTCTAACATGATCCAATAGCTGGAAGTTGAAGGTAGACAAATTGACTGGATATACTGCATACATTTTCAATAAAGAGAGTAATTTAATCCTTGGTAAATTGTTCGAATGGTTTAATGGAGTCTCCATCGAGGACAATTTTAATATCAAGATTGATGTTTTTCTAAAAGACATGTTCTAGGGACACAGTTGGAAGACCGGATACTGGGCTAGTTGGATCATTGGTCTGACCCAGATGATCACAGTGGTCCCTTTTGGCCCTATAATCTATTAATCTAACTTTAACCCTGGAGTAACTCCACTGGCCTCCTTCCTAATTCTAACCTAACCCTGGCATAAATCTGTTGACTTCCTGACCGCCTCTATCGGAAGACATTCCATTTCAGCTAGCAATTTTTTCAGGACTGGGATTAGCCCCCTTTCATTTTCCTGAATGCTGCCTTGACTTTTGTTCAACATCTTTATTAATGATCTGGAGGATGGGGTAGATTGCACCCTCAGCAAGTTTGTGGATGACACTAAGCTGGGGGGAGTGGTAGATACCCTGGAAGGTAGGGATAGGATACAGAGTGACCTAAACAAACTGGAGGATTGGGCCAAAAGAAATCTGATGAGGTTCAACAAGAACAAGTGCAGAGTCCTCCACTTAGGAAGGAAGAATCCCATGCACAGCTATAGACTGGGGACCGACGAGTTGGGCAGCAGTTCTGCAGAAAATGACCTGGGGGTAACGGTGGATAAAAATCTGGATATGAGTCAGCAGTGTGCCCTGGTTGTCAAGAGGGCTAATAGCATATTGGGCTGCATTAGGAGGGCCATTGCCAGCAGGTCACGGGAAGTGATTATGCCCCTCTATTCGGCATTGGTGAGGCCACATTTGGAGTATTGTGTCCAGTTTTGGGCCCCCCACTACAAAAAGGATGTGGACAAGTTGGAGAGAGTCCAGCGGAGGGCAACAAGAATGATTTGGGGGCTGGAGCACAGGACTTATGAGGAGAGGCTGAGGGAACTGGACTTGTTTAGTCTGCAAAAGAGAAGAGTGAGGGGGGATTTGATAGCAGCCTTTAACTACCTGAAAGGGGGTTCCAGGGAGGATGGGGCTAGGCTGTTCTCGGTGGTGACAGATGACAGAACAAGGAGCAACGGTCTCAAGTTGCAGGGGGAGGTCTAGGTTGGACATTAGGAAAAAGTTTTTCACTAGGAGGGTGGTGAAGCACTGGAATGGGTTACCTAGGGAGGTGGTGGAATCTCCATCTTTAGAGGTTTTTAAGCTGAGGCTTGACAAAGCCCTGGTTGGGATGATATAGCTGAGGTTAGTCCTGCTTTGAGCAGGGGGTTGGACTAGATGACCTCCTGAGGTCCCTTCAAACTCTAATATTCTATGATTCTATGATTGACTTCCTTATTCCTCAGCGTGTAGATGACTAGATTCAGCATTGGGGTGACCACGTTACAAAAGATCTGAGTGGGGGTAGACAGTACATTGCTCAGGGACGACTGAGTGTAGAGGAGGTCACAGGGCCCGAAGAAGAAGCATACCACTGTCAGGTGCGATGCACAAGTGGAAACCGCTTTTCGACGGCGCTCAGCACTGCGCATTCTCAACACGGAGGCAGCGATCCCGATGTAGGACACAGGGATGAGGAGAAAGCAGGTCATGGGCACCACCCCAGTGTTGGTAAAGGTCACGGTCTCGATGACGTACATGTCCGAGCAGGCCAGCTTCACCACAGGGAAGAGGTCACAGAAGTAATAGTCCATCACATTGGGCCCACAGTAGGGCAGCGTGAAGGTCAGGCTGGTGAGAATGGTGGTGTGGAAGGAGCTGGTGATCCACATGCCAGCAGCCAGGATGGTGCACAGCCTCCAGTTCATGATGATCAGGTAGCGCAGCGGGTGGCAGATGGCCACGTACCTGTCATAGGCCATGATGATGCAGAGCAGGCACTCGGTGCAGGCTAGGAAGTGGTAGAAGAAGACCTGAGACATGCACCCGCCCAGCGAGATGGTTCTACTCTTGGTCCAGAGACTGACCAGCAATTTAGGGGTGCTGATGAGGCGAATCCTAGGTCCACCACAGAGAGATTGCAGAGGAAGAAGTACATGGGGGTGTGCAGGTGGGAGTCAGCGAGGATGGCTGAAAAAATGAGCAGGTTGCCCAGCAGGGTGCAGAGGTAGAAAGTTAAGAAGCTGATGAAGAGGATGGTCTTCTGGCCTTTGGTGTTGGGGATCCCTAAGAGAATGAATTCCGACACCACAGTGTGATTCTCCATTTCCATGCGCGAAGGGGTCATTCCTGGAAGTATAGAGAGAATGTAGCCAGACTAGCAATCTCAATAAATCATGATTTGTGTATTCCTTTGTACCCCACAAGTTTTACTCTCAAAGGGTAAACCTTTCTAACCCGCATACGTTTGGTGGAAGTGAGTGGAGAATCAGGACTCGTATTTCGTCAATTCTACTCAATTTTATTTTCCTTTCTTCTTTTCTATTCAACTGTCTTCTATTCTATTCAGTTCTTATGCTCATCAATCATCAAGGTATCAGAGAGCCAAAAAAAATTAATAAAAGAAAAGCAAATGATCATGAATTGGAACATGAATTTAGCTGACTTCTAAGTACCTTCCCAATAAGAGTGCAAGACCGAAATAAACCTCCAAAATACTTCAGTATGACAATGCAAAATTCTCCTCTTTGTATGTAGAGCGAGAGAGAGACACTGCACATTGAAGGCGAGAGAGAGAATTTCATAGAGTTTAAGGCCCGAAGGGTCTATTAGATAATCTAGTCTGACTTCCTGTACCTCACAGGCCATTAAACATACCCCACGCTGAGGCCAACAATTTCACTTAAACCAAAGCACTTCTTCAGACGTCCGAAGACTAAACAGTTGTGACTCAGGCAGAGAATAGGAGAGGCCCAGGCATCACCAGTGCCTGACACAGTGAGATATACTTGGCTGGTCCCAGCAGGTGACACAAGCCCTCCATGCTGCATAAGAAGGTGGAAAAAACCCCAAGGTCCCTGCAAATCTAACCTGGTGGAAAATTTCTTACTGACTCCCAAATCTGGTGATCAGTTTGACTGGGAGCATGTGAGCAAGTACCAACCAGTCAAGCATCTAAGACTGAGAATGTTCTGTACCAGCTCAGAGCTCCAGTCTACCCAAGCTGCTACATAGATTTGGAGAGAGAGAGAATGGAAATGGAGAAAGAGAGCGTCAAAGAGACAGAGCGAAGGGGAGGAAATAGACTAGAAGGCTGCTCCAGAACCTTACACTCGGTGCCTTAGCCAAGAGTCACACAGTCACCGTGCAGTGGAAGTCTTTAGCTCTTTCTCCCCAGTTTGCTCCACCTGCAGACATTGAAGCAGATCCTACATACCCAAAGAGCTGAGACCTGTTCATTATTCTGACTTGGATGAGATGCTCTCCCTTAATGACAGTGCAACCGTTGCACACAAGTCCTGCATAGCATTGACACAGCCACCATAGAGATTCCACAATCATCCATGATCTCCAGATGCAGCAGCATTTATATTGCTCTCTGGCCTGGCCTTTGGGAGTTTAGCCCTTGGGCAACTCCCCTCTCCCAGGCTGAGACCTGAGAGAAGGGAGCAATTAACCAGCACTTTGCATCAGCTGTTTTCCAGTTAGTAGATGGGGATAATGGGCCACCTGCATTAGAGGAAGGTGTGAGGAAACCCTGCAGGGAGCAGTCATGGGATGAGCTGCCAAGAAAGGAAGCGTCCTCCTAACCCCATCCACTAGAGACGGCTCTAAACCCTGAAGAGGGGGATTTTTACACCTTAAACTGCTAAAGGGAGTTTGTGCGGGAAGCGTTGTTTTAATCAAGGCACTCGGCGCCCTCTAGAAGTTTTGGTTGGAGTTTAAGGGAGTTAGGTACTCCTATCCTATTGAATTGGGTGCCTCACTCCCTTAGGCTCTTCTGAAAATTCCAGCCAAAAAGACCTTGTCAGATTCTTCCCACACCAAAAGGTCCTGGGCCTCCAGCTGTTAACTCCTTAGCTGGTGTAAATCAGTATAGCATCGATGGAGTCTGTGTCAGATCCCTGCTGGTGTAAATTGGTCCGTAGCCCCGCTGGAGTCAATGGAGCAGATCCCCAGCTGCTGTCAATAAGCGCAGCTTGGCTGGAGAATGCAGCCGTACCGTGAATGGAGTTGGCAGGAAGCCCTTGGGCAGGGTTTCTGTACAGCTGGCAGCTGGGTTTCCCTCGCTGTGTCTCTCACTGCGCAGTAGTAGATGCCAGCATTGCTCACCCTGCTCTGTCTCAGGTGAGGCTGGTGGAGCGGGAGGACTTGTCTACAGCCACGGTGAGTTCTCCAGCGGTGGAGGAGCCATCACACCCGGTCCCTAGAAAGCTCAGCACCCCAGGGCCCTGCCGGGGCTGTTTGTACCAAGACATTGAGTTGTGGGAGGTGGCATTTTGGCTGCATGAGATCAAGAGCCTTTCTCCTTCCACAGACGTGATCTGAGGGAGCTGGAAAACCTGGGCCAGGGCCCATCTTTGAGCCGCTGCGGGAAGAGATGCAGAAAGTGGAAGAGGAAGAACCCATCACTGCCTGGGAAACTCAACATTCAAATCCAGACTGGAAACAGACAAACAGCTTGAAAATCCCACTCACCAAGGATGAAAAGCAGAACTGAGAGTCTCCTTGTGGTCGAGCAAAAACATCATTCACCTTCTTCCACAATCGTCAGGTCAAACCTCTCTCTCTCCACACCCACACCTCTTGCTTGCTTTCCCTGTCTCTCTCTGTATGTCTCTATTGGTCTGACACTGTCTCTCTCTTTCTCTTTCTCCTTCTGACACTTGCCAACCAGCCCCTTTGGCCCAACAATCAAACTTACTGTTTCACTTCAAAAGGTGCAAACATCTGACTCCCTCACACAGGATGATGCAGCTAACACAGCGCTCCGCCTGCCACCTCTGGATATTTCCTGTGTTCGATGGGGCTCAGGATATTTTGCTGCAAAAATAACCCCTCCCAATCCAGCCATCTTTATAGGCGCTAAGGCTAGGATTGTTCAGGGGCTGGGCACTCAAATCCTGTGATGTTCCCTGTTTACAGAGCGTGAGAAGCCTCCCCGCTCTACAATTTCTCTCCAAGGGCCTCCTTCCATGTGTTAAACCCTGGGCTATCAATCTTTTGCAAGGACAAGCCATGCACCTCCACTCCACTGAGACTGGACCACTGTTTCCCGCAGTGTCTGTGTAGTGTGTCCTGATGAGTTCAGACCCCTGGTAAAAGCTTCACCCCTCCAGGGAGCCATGGCACCAGAGGGGCAGCCTTGGCAAGCAATTCAGCATGTATTAGCCAGCTGGGATCCAGGAGTGAAGCGTCCTGAGGTTAGAAGGGAGAAGCAAAACTTCACTCAAAGTCCATGTTAGCAGCCTCACCCTGCCCTTCTGGACCAAAGCCTCCTGGAGTCCATCTCTCTTTGCCCTGAGCTCACAATCCTTTGCCTCACACCTCGCCACTTTCTCTCCCGTCGCATTCCCTGCCTGCTGTGTTCACATCTTCTTCTTCCTGGGGCTCCCAGGCAGTAAAAGTCAATGCCGGCTCCTTGGTTCTCTGTCGTCCCTCTCAGGCAAGGTCATTCAGAGATGGTCACAGTCTTTGATAGTTTTATTCACACCAACCCAAATCTGTCCGTATGAGCCCAGAACCCCACTGCTTGCCCCCTCCCCCCAGAGGAGAAATTAACCCTTTCACACCTCATGGGTCGCAACACAAACTGAGTAGGGAAACTGAGTCACGCAGTGTTCATACAAATATTACAGAACTTTTCACCGTCCCTTTGAAAATCCCAGCTTCCAGGACTGCCCAGGGTGTCACAGGGAGTCTGTGGCAGAGCCAGAATTGAACTGAAATAGGCTGGAGATGCTCATCCTTCCTTGCCAGGGTCTAACTCATGCCCAGGCCCAGAACCGTCCTCGGTGCACAGTGGGGATTTCACTCAGGACATGCAATCCTGCAGGCACAACTCCACCTTCTCCCTGTGGCAGAGGGAAAGATTCCCCTCCTGTCACCCAGCACCAGTGGCTGGAAGATAAGAATGTCCCAGGCAGGTGGTTCCAGAAGGGATTCCTTCCCTTCCTTCCTCCCTCCCTCCATTCCCCCCGCTCAGCCTGTTATACTGAGTAGTCAACAGAAGGGATTTGTAGAAGTGTCAGGCTAGCATCATGTTTTTGTTACAAATGTAGTGTGCAACACACACACTCCCCTCACAGAGAGAACACACAATACACACATACAGACCCCACACCACAAACACAGACAGCACATTTACACACACAAAACAGACAGAACACCTCTAGACAGCAGTTTAGCAAAGTCAAACGTTTATTCCTTACGTAAAGAAGGTGGTCCCTATATGCTAGGGGCAACCTTAAACATACATTTCTAAAAGTTTTTATAGCATTACACAAACAAGTCTATTCACGTCACAGTTTCCATGGCAATACATACTAAAAACTGCTCATCTAGGAATATTTTGGCCAAGTACTTTTCGACTATCCCTATCTAAGTTGCAAGGTCTTACTCCGCATTCCGTCCCTGCCGGCGCCTAGGCCTCATAACTATCTTGTTACTGCTAAACATTCTGAGACTAAACATCTGCTAGAAAGTCACATTCCATCTCAGGCTTTTGCAGCCATTCCTACAGACCAGTTCTCATAAGAAATAGAAACTCCATCTTCTTTTCCCTCCACAGTTCTTCCTTTGTTCCTATTAGTTCTACTACTAGGAACACAATCATGATATATTTCTTCATTGCCCTTGCCAATATACCAATACCGTATTGATCTTTGCACCATCTGTCTCCTAGGGGGCTTAAACCTTTTTAGCTGGAATAATGAACAGCAACATTGCATACAACAAAACATTAACATTAATATTATCATAAACACTACTATACCTACAAACAATTTTTTTAAGCCAGGATAAGTCCAGTAACCAAGAACCAGAGCATTCCAGATGGATGACCATGAAATATCAATGCCAGACAGTGGCATTGGAGGGTCAGCGAATTCATGGAAAAATCTGCTGACATTCCAAATCTTGTGTACATCCATCTCGATTTGACCTGATTCATTTTTATAAAAACAACAGGTTTGATTCAACATTACACAAACTCCTCCTTGTTGGGCTAATAATTGGTCTAGGGCTAACCTATTCTGAATACTCATTTGTGCCAGTGATTCAATTTCAGCCTATAATTTTAAAATAGAATGTCCAGTTGCATTGGCAAATATCTCAAATTCAGGTGAAAAATTTCTTAGTGTATACCCCAAATCACCCACTCCTTGCCAGGGCCAAAACATTCTCCATGCTCTCCAGAATACTGAAGAGTGTTTAGTTAATGGGTTATAATGGTGAGCATCTACGGTGGGCCTAAGACTTCTCTTAGGCCAGTGATTATACACAGCCTCATGTAGAGGAACTGGATGCACATCTCCAGGCCAGAGATATACCAGGGTACATCTTCCCCTCCACCTTGGTGGTAAAGTTTTTCCCTCCCAATTTCCACATGCCCACCGTACACCTTCTTCTATTGGAGAAACTCCTCTGCAAGTATTGGAATGGGCTTGGTATAGCACATGTAGCATGATGTTAGCCCATGCAAACCAGGTATTATTTGCATATTGATTGAGTGTAGTAGTCTCTTGAATTATCTAGACCTCTTCTCTAAACAGGTCATTTTTATATAAATTCATATTCTCTAGCTTCATCCACCCTTTGTGGGTCTTGTTACACTTAATTCCTCGGGTGGCATCTAGTGTACAATTATAAACTATTTTCTCATTCAGTTGAGTGGCATTTGATCCCCGTTTCTGTATCATGGTTTTACTGATTTTTCCCCCTTCCACCGTAGATAGATGGACAATGTATTTGCATTTTGAATATTTCCCTACATTCTTTACTTCACAGGTAACATTTAACCAAGGTTTGCTGATTCTGTTACTGGTACAGGTTGTGTCCACTGCACACATATTGGTGCTGCTGGTTTCCTTCCCAGGAGAATTAAGTCTCTGGGATCAACCCTCATTACCAACCTGTGTTTTTTCCCTATTACTGTTCTCATGGGATTAGTCCAGGTCAAACTTTCCCTTCATTAACTGACACAGAAATTGGTATTAGGGGTATTCCTTCCCGATGATGGGTTGCCATAAAGGAATACAGCCAACAATCCTTGACCTCCCAAGATGCAGTTAAATTCCTTATCAACGTATAAAATGAATTGGCTTTAAAATCTGCATTGCCCATGTTTAAATTAATTAGAAACATCATCAAGAATAACAAATCCATCTTCTACACTAATTCTAAAACAATTTATCCCCTCAATATAACAAACACACCACAAAATAATCAACAAAGTGATGAAGAATATTGCAAAATTAATAAAGTCCATTAGTATTTCTTTTCTGGTGCACTTCAGAGCAACAACAAGGGGATTGCCTGTGGTTCTTCACCCTTCCCCGTCTGCTTCAGAGCAACCACAAGGGGATTACCTGTGGTTTTTCACCCTTGCACATCTATTTCTGGGACCTCGGTCCAGCGGAGCTCTCTCATTGCACTTGGAAATCTGCTCCTTTTGAGGATTAGCATCAGGTGATTGTACTTTCTTTAGATGGGTGCAGTGGTACCAGGCTTCCTTTCCCTGTAGCTTTGCAGCAGTGTACGTTGTTAACAGCACCTGGTAAGGACCTTCCCACCTTGGTTCTAAGCAATTCTTGCTTGAAAACTTCTTTAGCAATACCCAATCTCCCTGATGGATGTCATGCATGGCCACATCTATAGGAATTCTCTGAGCGTCTCTGGGAAACTTAAAAATAGCAGTAAGTGTCTTTTGTAATTTTATAACGTATGCAACCAACTCCTCATCTCCCCCCATGAGACTGGCATATGCAGGAATCAGGCTTCCCCCAGCTGAAATGGTCTCCCAGAAAGAACTTCATAGGGAGATAAATTTGTCTTTCTAATTGGCATAGTTCTTAGATGCATTAAAGCTAATGGTAATGCATCCACCCAGCGTAATCCGGTATCATCCATAACTTTAGATAGTTGATTCTTCAATTTTGCATTAGATCTCTCAACTATGCCTGATGACTGAGATCTGTATGGAGTATGTAACTTCTGAATTATTCCCAGTGCTTTCATCAAAGATTGCATTACTTGATTAGCAAAATGACTTCCTCTATCAGATTCTACCACTAAAGGGCAGCCAAACCTTGGAATTACATCTTTCACTAATGCTTTTACAATGGCCGCCGTGTCAGCCCTTCTGGTGGGGAAAGCTTCAATCCATTTTGAAAACACACCTACTATTACCAGCACATGTTTAAAACCCTTACAAGCAGGCAAGTCCATATAATCTATCTGCAAACGCTGGAATGGGCCATAGACCCATTCTGGTGCCCCCAGTTGTTGTGGCTGGTGACGTCCCATGTTATACTTTTGACAAATAACACAACCTTGAGATACTTGTTTAGCCACTTGATGAATACCTGGAGCACACCAAAATCGCAGAACCTGATCAGCTATCCCCCCTTTTTTATGCATGGCCACCTTGGTGGGCAAAGCGGGCAAGTTTAGGCAAAAGATTCTTAAGGGCCATTGGGCGGCCATCAGGTGACCACCATATATTGTCAGAAAAAGTAGCCCCAAGAGTCCTCCAATTGCCCAACTCTGAAGATGGAACTAAATCATAAATCTCTGAAGGGGAGAGAGAAAATTGAGCTGACCAGGAGGCACAGACTGTCTGTATATCTGGAGGGGGAAAGGCGTTCCTGGCTGCAGCTTTTGGAGCTCAATCTGCAAATGCATTTCCACAGGAGACTTCATCCAAAGCAGAAGTATGAGCTTTACAAAAAATAACAGCAATAGAAGAAGGTAACATAACAGAAACAAGCAAATTATTCACAGCCTGAGCGTGTGCTATGTGCTGTCCTGAAGAAGTAAGAAAACCCCTTTGCTTCCAAATTTGTCCTGAAGCATGACAAACTCTAAATGCATAGCGAGAATCAGTATAAATATTAACAGAACAATTTACACTTAAACAACAAGCACGAGTAAGAGCAATCAATTCAGCCAATTGAGCAGAAAATACATTAGGTAAAGAATGAGCTTCCCAAACCTCATGTGATGTACACACCGCATACCCCGCTCTACACATTCCTGTCTCATCAACAAAGCAAGAACCACCAATATACAGAATATAATCTGGGTTAGTCAAAGGAGTATCCTGAAGGTCAGGGCAGGGTGTAGTGCTCTGAGAAATAACATAATCGCAGTCATGAGGTTCCCCTTCAGTGGGAATCGGTAACAGTGTAGCTGGATTTAGGGATGCACAACGTTTGATAGTAATATTATCAGCTGCTAAAAGCACAATTTCATATTGAGTAAGGCGTTGTGCTGAAATATGCTGAGTTTTTCTTTGGTTAACAGGGCTTCTACAGCATGTGGCACATAAAGAGTTAAAGAATGTCCAAGCACCAGATCTTGTACTTTTTGAACTAGCAAAGCAGCAGCTGCCACAGCTCTAAGACAGGCTGGGTAACCCTGTGTCACAGAATCACGCTGACATGAAAAGTATGCAACCAGTCGTTGAGCCCCTCCCATTGGTTGTGTAAGTACTCCAGATGCAGTACCCTGTTGTTCATGACAGTAAAGATTAAACGGTGTAGAATAATTGGGAAGTCCTAATGCTGGGGCCAAAGTTAAGGCTTACTTTAAAAAAAATGAAAGAAGCCTCAGCGTCTTCTGACCAAGGAGGTGGATCAGTCTCAGAAACTTTAGTAAGTGTAACAAGAGGCTTAGCCATAGCAGCAAAATTAGGAATCCACTGCCTGCAATAACTAACCATTCCCAAAAACCCATGAATCTGTTTTTAGTGTTAGGTCTAGGAATCCTTAAAACAGCTTCTATACGCTGTGGTGAAAGTAAACGTGTTTGATAAGAAATAAGATACCCCAGATATTAAACCTCTAATTTACAGAACTGCAATTTTATCAAAGAAACACGATGCCCTTTCTCATACAGTGCTTTTAACAGAAACACAGAATCAGCAATGCATGCTTTTTCAGAATAAGAACACAAAAGTAAATCATCAATATATTGAATCAAAACAAAACCTTCAAAAATCTTATAGACTGTAAATCTTTAACAAGAGCTTGAGGAAAAATCATAGAACTTTTTACAAAACCTTGTGGAAAACGTTTCCAGCAGAATTGGGCCCCTTGTCATGTGAAACTAAACAAATATTGGGAATCTGCATAAATAGGTATAGAAAAAATGCAGCACAAAAATAAATACAAGTAAAACAAGTGGAAGAGGGTGGAATTGAAGTAAGAATAGTTGCTTGGTTTGGAACCACTAAATTAATAATACAAAAATCCTGTACAAATCTATACACACGTTTTCCATCTGGACCTGGTCTAGGTTTCTTAACAGGCAATATAGGAGTATTACAAGGAATTTGACAAGGTACTAAAATACCCTGCTTTAAAAACTCTTGAATCACTGGGTGAATTCCTTCTATAGCTTCCTGAAATAAAGGATACTGAGGTACCGAAGGCGGTGGAGCAGGACGGACAGTAATTTTAACTGGGTCTGCAGATTTTAATAATCCCACTTCAGTAGAAGTATGAGCCCATAGCCCTTCAGGTACTTCACTTAATGCAGGGTGAGAAAGAGATGGTTTAACTACAACTTCAGTAATTAAAGCCTGAAATAAAGGAACCAGTGAACTAGGAAAAGACAAAGAAATTCCCTGTGGTGTAAAAATCATAGTGGCATTCAATTTACATAACAAGTCTCTCTCAAACAAGTGATGAGGGCAATCGGGAGAAATAAAAAAAGCATGTTGTTCTGTAAGAGGTCCTATACGAACAAGTATAGGTTTAGTCTGGGAAACACGATGTATTTTTCCTAACACCCCCACTACCGGAACAGAATGCTTTGGGTCCAGAGGGACCTTAAAATTTTTAAGTAAACTTAACTCCGCTCCAGAATGCCACCTGACGGGTCTTAGACTTTCCCACTCCCTCAGACACATAGCAAAGAGGCGGTGGCCAATCCTCCTTCTCTGCTTTCCCTGCTTGTAAACTCTTTTCATTGTAAGGCAGAGGATTAGTAAGAGAAGGATAGATTTTTAAAATAAATTCACCAGCGTTAGAAATAGGCAGTGCAGATGATGGCGCAACAGTTGACAATTTCCTTTCTAAATTCTTCACAGTTGATTTATAGCTAGCTAGCTGACTTTCCGTACGGCGTTTAAAAGCTACATTATCCCACAGATACCAATATTCCATTTGCTTGGGGTGTGAATCTTCTATTAAACCCTTCAAATACTGCAGTTCGTCTAAGTCAAAGGTACCTTCCTGTGGCCATTATTTACTAAAATCTCCAGAAAAAAAAAATATATTATTATTATTATTATTATTTTATTATGTCCATATAATTTTACACAACAAAATAAAACACTTTACAGACAAACCCTTAGAACCTGAAATAGACTTAAAATTTTTTAACCATATAGTCCAAAGGACTCCCAGGGGTGGGAAAAAATTGCCCCGCACCCATAACTGGGTTTCTGATCAGAAGTTGCTCACCAACTCTCACCCACACAGGGAATTACAGATTGGAATTATAACAGTAGACTTTGCTAATAAAATAAACAAGGGACTTTACCTTATCACCTCCCCACTGCCTCAGCTCCCCAGAACTTATCCCAATAGGTGAATTCACCTGGTGCCGGCTGGGTAATTCAGTGGAGCCGGGATGAGAAGGATGCATGCTAGGCGAGTCCCATATGGGTGCCAAATTTTTGAAAGAACCCAAACTCAGGGGTCCTTACTTACAAATTCGTTGCCCAGTGGATAGTCCAGAATAAACCAAACAACAGATTAGAATCATAGAAACATAGAATATTAGAGTTTGAAGGAACCTCAGGAGGTCATCTAGTCCAACCCCCTGCTCAAAGCAGGACTAACCTCAGCTATATCATCCCAGCCAGGGCTTTGTCAAGCCTCATCTTAAAAACATCTAAGGATGGAGATTCCACCACCTCACTAGG
>NW_027131846.1:0-3061 GCF_026122565.2 Emydura macquarii macquarii | reverse complement strand
TGGGGTCAGAATTATACGCACCGAGTGCCAACAGCCCCGGCATGTAGGCGATGTGATTCGGTTGGTTGTGCACCATGACCAGACCTATTGCATCTTCAACAGATCCATTTTTAATCACCTTTTCCTATTGTGGGATGTAATTTTGACTACAAAATATTTCATTTGTACATCCGGTTAATTTCCCTTGATCAAGAGAAGACTTTTGATCAATGCCTAGAGTATTCCATGAAATGTTGGAATTGATCAGGTGCAGCATTCAAAAAGTATTGTGTTAAATAGAAACCGAAATGCAACCAATTTAGTGCAGGGCCTTGTTTGGCTTGGTCAGTAATGTATCTTGTTTATAATTTTCATTTTTCTATATCCAGGCTGTCTGAAATCATTGTGGCTGTGTTACACTCAATACATTTTTGTATTCTCCCTTCTCTCCTGTCATCTGGATCAAGTTACGATGAGATGGAAGTTCTCTCAATCTGCCAAAGCTCCATGGCCAGCTCCTCTCTACCGGATTTTATCATTTTCTTCATTATGTTTTATGTTCACAAGCTGGAATCAGGTAGGAATGTCTGGGGCTTCTGCTTTTTCTTACAGGATTTATCTATTTGTTTTGATTTATACAATTTCCCTATTTAACTACAATTATACAAAAATTAGCACAAATTCCCAAGTTTTTCAACATAATTTAAAAAATGAATAAATACAGTTATGAGCTGTATGAAATCTTGTTATGGACTGAGTTGAAATCTTGTTCAATGTGATGTGTGAATGCGCCCTTTCACTTAATATAGTTGTAAAAGACAGTAAAGGAGCCACACCTAAAAAAGGCTAAATAGACTCTGCACAGAGACTAGCACTGTATGTGTTGGAGGAAGAGGGAAGACTGCAAAGACAGGGAGGAACTTTTCCACTGGGTATTTTGATGGTGTGGAGGTGTGAAAGAGAACACACAGAATTGAGAACAGACAAGAACAGAGACAAAGGGGGAGCCATAAAAGCAAGAAAGCCAAGCAGTAACCTGTGAGCACAGAGCGACCCTGAGGAAAGCTAATGAGAACTTTTGAGTCTGTTGGCTAGAGAGGGTTGGGGTTGTAAGCTGTGAAACTGCTCCTTGTGTTCTTGGTGCCTCCTGCATTTGGAGAAGCAGGTTTTGTACTTCTTTGTAAATAAACAAGATTGCAGCAAAGAGAATATCAGGCTCTGTCAATTTCTACTTCCAGCCGGCCCCAAAATCTGACTAGCTGCTGAGGTTGAAAAGGGGATAACAACACGTTAAAATGTTCCCTCAGGCCTTCAGGAATAATAATTGTTCACCTACCACACCTCTCCCATCCAGATTCTAAATATGGCCCTCCTTGAATGCCCTCCTTAACACACCTATTTTCTTCTAAAAAACCTAGGCACCCTGGACTGGAGGGAGATTCAGTTTCTATAGGAGCCGTGTGCAAAGGAGTTCTAGTATTTAAGACTCCTCACCGAAGGTCTTCTGCCACCTCTCTATCACCCAATTAAAAACTGAGTCAGAGGACTGGAGGTATTAGCTCAAATGCCCCAGCTGAGTTCACAGAGCTCAAGTGCAAAGTGCTCCCTCTGAGCAGCAAGTGAGGCAGGTGGTTGTCTATAGGAAACTCTTCCCCATCGATGCCAGTTGAGCTGTCTCTGAAGGAAGCGGGGCTCTGTGGATAGACTGGTAATGAGATCATGTAATTAAAGACTGTGTCATACACAAAATGAGGCAGAAATGAAGCAGCACAGGCAGCCTTAAAACTGTCATCTCCTAATATGTGCTTTGTTTGGCAACCTTCGCCTCTGACGGTAAAGCATTTAAACTTATGCTTAAAGTTAAACACATGTTTAAGCTTGCTTCCTGAAGAAAGATTCTTTCCTGAATGGTGCCCTAATAATGTTCTTTAACAGAGTTTATATTTTTATAACATTCAAAAAACGTAAAAACCATCCCAAAGAGAAATCAACTATTTGAAGTGTTTGCTAATGTTATGCAAGCAAATTCTCTTTGGAGCTGCTTGTAAGATAACGACAAAACAGATTTCAGCTTCCATTATGTAAATTATGAATATACTATGGTATCCAAATGCATTGTTTGTTATAAAATTCATATATAAATTCAGGACACATCCTATTCAATGCCAGAACACTGCAACAGATGCACAGAATATGAAATACTTAAATTAGAATCTCGTGTGTCATTGATTAAAAGGGAATTTGATATAAATTTACTTTATTTGTTTTATCTTATTTGTGCCCTTGTGCATTTCACAGCCCCATTCACAGTGATTGGACCTGATCACCCAGTGACTGCCATTGTGGGTGAGGACATTTTATTACCCTGTCACCTGTCCCCCAGCATGAGTGCTGAGAACATGGAAGTGAGATGGTTCCGATCTGAGTTCACTTCATTTGTGCACCTATATCAGCATGGAAAGGATCAGTATGAGCAGCAGATGCCAGAGTATAAGGGAAGGACAGAGCTCTTCAGAGATGGCATCATGGATGGGAATGTTCCCTTGAGGATTGTCGATATCAGACCCTCTGATGAAGGACAATATCGCTGTTTTGTTCAAGATGGTGTCTTTTATGAAGAAGCTGTATTGGAACTGAAGGTAGAAGGTCAGTAACGTGTGACTGTCATCTCTTAGATGGCTCTTAGGCCCAGACCCACAAAGTACTTAGGTACCGAACTCCTCACTCCAGTGCAGCTTGTGTGTTTAAAAAAAAAAAAAAAAGGCTTAGGGTGACTGACCCTAGAAGAGGTGTGCCAGGTTGTGGATCACATGCAGAGATAGGGGACTCAATTCAGCCTGGATTTAGGCTTGGACATTCGAGGCGGAGGGGCGTTTAGGACACACCCCTCTTATCACCATCTGTTATTGGCCATTTTAGGCAGCTCCCTCCTAGATGCTGGATTTTGGGGATGCCATTCTCAGGCACTGACTCTCCCCTGACTCAGGCTTTGTGGATTCCAGTGATTTTCTACGTGTCTTAAAAGTTAGGCATTTTGATGCTTGGTGTTGCAACACCAATTCTCTTTGTGGATCTGGCCTTA
>NW_027131845.1:0-3056 GCF_026122565.2 Emydura macquarii macquarii | reverse complement strand
AGTACTAGTCCCAGTAAGGCCCCCTTACTGGTTTTGGTACTGGTCCCAGTAAGGCCTCAGTACTGGTCCCAGTAAGGCCCCCTTACTGGTTCTGGTACTGGTCCCAGTAAGGCCCCCTCCCAGTACTGGTTTTGGTACTGGTCCCAGTAAGGCCGCAGTACTGGTCCCAGTAAGGACCCCTTACTGGTTCTGGAACTGGTCCCAGTAAGGGTGCAGTACTGGTCCCAGTAAGGCCCCCTTACTGGTTTTCGTACTAGTCCCAGTAAGGCCGCAGTACTGGTCCCAGTAAGGCCCCCTTACTGGTTCTGGTACTGGTCCCAGTAAGGCCTCAGTACTGGTCCCAGTAAGGCCCCCTTACTGGTTCTGGTACTGGTCCCAGTAAGGCCTCAGTACTGGTCCCAGTAAGGCCCGCTTACTGGTTTTGGTACTGGTCCCAGTAAGGCCTCAGTACTGGTCCCAGTAAGGCCCGCTTACTGGTTTTGGTACTGGTCCCAGTAAGGACGCAGTACTAGTCCCAGTAAGGCCCCCTTACTGGTTTTGGTACTGGTCCCAGTAAGGACGCAGTACTGGTCCCAGTAAGGACACCTTACTGGTTCTGGAACTGATCCCAGTAAGGACGCAGTACTGGTCCCAGTAAGGCCCCCTTACTGGTTTTGTTACTAGTCCCAGTAAAGCCGCAGTACTGGTCCCAGTAAGGCCCCCTTACTGGTTCTGGAACTGGTCCCAGTAAGGGCGCAGTACTGGTTCAGTAATCCCCCCTTACTGGTTGTTGTACTGGTCCCAGTAAGGCCGCAGTACTGGTCCCAGTAAGGCCCCCTTACTGGTTCTGGTACTGGTCCCAGTTAGGCTGCAGTACTGGTCCCAGTAAGGCCCCCTTACTGGTTCTGGAACTGGTCCCAGTAAGGCTGCAGTACTGGTCCCAGTAAGGCCCCCTTACTGGTTTTGGTACTGGTCCCAGTAAGGCCGCAGTACTGGTCCCAGTAAGGCCCCCTTACTGGTCAGGGTCTGGTCCCAGTAAGGCCCCGTTACTGGTTCTGGTACTGGTCCCAGTAAGGCCGCAGTACTGGTCCCAGTAAGGCCCGCTTACTGGTTTTGGTACTGGTCCCAGTAAGGCCGCAGTACTAGTCCCAGTAAGGCCCCCTTACTGGTTTTGGTACTGGTCCCAGTAAGGCCGCAGTACTGGTCCCAGTAAGGACCCCTTACTGGTTCTGGAACTGGTCCCAGTAAGGGCGCAGTACTGGTCCCAGTAAGCCCCCCTTACTGGTTGTGGTACTGGTCCCAGTAAGGCCGCAGTACTGGTCCCAGTAAGGACCCCTTACTGGTTTTGGTACTGGTCCCAGTAAGGCCGCAGTACTGGTCCCAGTAAGGACCCCTTACTGGTTCTGGAACTGGTCCCAGTAAGGCCGCAGTACTGGTCCCAGTAAGCCCCCCTTACTGGTTGTGGTACTGGTCCCAGTAAGGCCGCAGTACTGGTCGCAGTAAGGCCCAGCTTACTGGTTTTGGTACTGGTCCCAGTAAGGCCGCAGTACTGGTCCAGTAAGGCCCCTTACTGGTTTTGGTACTGGTCCCAGTAAGGCCGCAGTACTGGTCCCAGTAAGGACCCCTTACTGGTTCTGGAACTGGTCCCAGTAAGGCCGCAGTACTGGTCCCAGTAAGGCCCGCAGTACTGGTCCCAGTAAGGCCCCTTACTGGTTTGGTACTGGTCCCAGTAAGGCCCCCTTACTGGTTTTCGTACTGGTCCCAGTAAGGCCGCAGTACTGGTCCCAGTAAGGACCCCTTACTGGTTCTGGAACTGGTCCCAGTAAGGCCGCAGTACTGGTCCCAGTAAGGCCCCCTTACTGGTTTTCGTACGAGTCCCAGTAAGGCCGCAGTACTGGTCCCAGTAAGGCCCCCTTACTGGTTTTGCTACTGGTCCCAGTAAGGCCTCAGTACTGGTCCCAGTAAGGCCCCCTTACTGGTTCTGGTACTGGTCCCAGTAAGGCCTCAGTACTGGTCCTAGTAACGCCCGCTTACTGGTTTTGGTACTGGTCCCAGTAAGGCCGCAGTACTAGTCCCAGTAAGGCCCCCTTACTGGTCAGGGTCTGGTCCCAGTAAGGCCCCCTTACTGGTTCTGGTACTGGTCCCAGTTAGGCTGCAGTACTGGTCCCAGTAAGGACCCCTTACTGGTTTTGGTATTGGTCCCAGTAAGGACGTAGTACTGGTCCCAGTAAGGACCCCTTACTGGTTCTGGAACTGGTCCCAGTAAGGGCGCAGTACTGGTCCCAGTAAGCCCCCCTTACTGGTTTTGGTACTGGTCCCAGTAAGGCAGCAGTGGTAAGGACCCCTTGGTACTGGTCCCAGTAAGGCAGCAGTACTGGTCCCAGTAAGGACCCCTTACTGGTTTGGAACTGGTCCCAGTAAGGGCGCAGTACTGGTCCCAGTAAGGCCCCCTTACTGGTTTTGGTACTGGTCCCAGTAAGGCCTCAGTACTGGTCCCAGTAAGTCCCCCTTTCTGTTTCTGGTACTGGTCCCAGTAAGGCCCCCAGTAAGTCTTTCTGTTTTGGTACTGGTCCCAGTAAGGCCCCCTTACTGGTTTTGGTACTGGTCCCAGTAAGGCCGCAGTACTGGTCCCAGTAAGGACCCCTTACTGGTTCTGGAACTGGTCCCAGTAAGGGCGCAGTACTGGTCCCAGTAAGGCCCCTTACTGGTTTTCGTACTAGTCCCAGTAAGGCCGCAGTACTGGTCCCAGTAAGGCCCCCTTACTGGTTTTGGCACTGGTCCCAGTAAGGCCTCAGTACTGGTCCCAGTAAGGCCCCCTTACTGGTTCTGGTACTGGTCCCAGTAAGGCCTTAGTACTGGTACCAGTAAGGCCCGCTTACTGGTTTTGGTACTGGTCCCAGTAAGGACGCAGTACTAGTCCCAGTAAGGCCCCCTTACTGGTTTTGGTACTGGTCCCAGTAAGGACGCAGTACTGGTCCCAGTAAGGACACCTTACTGTTTCTGGAACTGGTCCCAGTAAGGCCGCAGTACTGGTCCCAGTAAGGCCCCCTTACTGGTTTTGTTACTAGTCCCAGTAA
>NW_027131844.1:0-3062 GCF_026122565.2 Emydura macquarii macquarii | reverse complement strand
CAAAAAAAACGAGGGTTCCGCGGCACTTTAGCCTTTAGAGTGGCAAAGCCAATATGACCCGATTTTGTTATCAAAGCCAATATGGCAAAAACAACGGGGTTTCCGCGGCACTCTAAATTCTTTAGTCTTTAGAGAGCCGCGGAACCCTCGTTACCGAAAACAATGTAGATGATTCCACACTTTGAGCTTTTGTTCTCAAAGCCAATATGGCAAAAACAACGAGGGTTCTGCGGCACTTTAGCCTTTAGAGTGGCAAAGCCAATATGACCTGATTTTGTTATCAAAGCCAATATGGCAAAAACAACGGGGTTTCCGCGGCACTCTAAAGACTTTAGTCTTTAGAGTGCCGCGGAACCCTCGTTGCCGAAAACAATGTAGATGCTTCTACACTTTGAGCTTTTGTTATCAAAGCCAATATGGCAAAAACAACGAGGGTTCCGCGGCTCTCTAAAGATTTTAGTCTTTAGAGTGCCGCGGAACCCTCGTTGCCCAAAACAATGTAGATGCTTCTACACTTTGAGCTTTTGTTATAAAAGCCAATATGGCAAAAACAACGAGGGCTCGGAGGCCCTCTAAAGATTTTAGTCTTTAGAGTGCCGCGGAACCCTCGTTGCCCAAAACAATGTAGATGCTTCTACACTTTGAGCTTTTGTTATCAAAGCCAATATGGCAAAAACAACGAGGGTTCTGAGGCACTCTAAAGACTTCAGTCGTTAGAGTGCCGCGGAACCCTCGTTGCCGAAAACAATGTAGATGCTTCTACACTTTGAGCTTCTGGTATCAAAGCCCATATGGCAAAGAAAACGAGGGTTCCGCGGCACTAAAGATTTAGTCTTTAGAGTGCCGCGGAACCCTCGTTGCCGAAAACAATGTAGATGCTTCTACACTTTGAGCTTTTGTTATCAAAGCCAATATGGCAAAAACAACGAGGGTTCCGCGGCACTCTAAAGACTTTAGTCTTTAGAGTGCCGCGGAACCCTCGTTGCCGAAAACAATGTAGATGCTTCTACACTTTGAGCTTTTGTTATCAAAGCCAATATGGCAAAAACAACGAGGGTTCCGCGGCACTCTAAAGACTTTAGTCTTTAGAGTGCCGCGGAACCCTCGTTGCCGAAAACAATGTAGATGCTTCTACACTTTGAGCTTTTGTTATCAAAGCCAATATGGCAAAAACAACGAGGGTTCCGCGGCACTTTAGCCTCGTTGCCGAAAACAATGTAGATAGAGTGAGTGCAAAGCCAATATGACCCGATTTTGTTATCAAAGCCAATATGGCAAAAACAACGGGGTTTCCGCGGCACTCTAAAGACTTTAATCTTTAGAGTGCCGCGGAACCCTCGTTGCCGAAAACAATGTAGATGCTTCTACACTTTGAGCTTTTGTTATCAAAGCCAATATGGCAAAAACAACGTGGGTTCCGCGGCACTTTAGTCTTTAGAGTGCCGCGGAACCCTCGTTGCCGAAAACAATGTAGATGCTTCTACACTTTGAGCTTTTGTTATCAAAGCCAATATGGCAAAAACAACGAGGGTTCCGCGGCACTTTAGTCTTTAGAGAGCTTTTGTTATCAAAGCCAATATGCAAAAACAACGGGGTTCCGCGGCACTCTAAAGACTTAGTCTTTAGAGTGCCGCGGAACCCTCGTTGCCGAAACAATGTAGATGCTTCTACACTTTGAGCTTTTGTTATCAAAGCCAATATGGCAAAAACAACGAGGGTTCCGCGGCACTCTAAAGACTTTAGTCTTTAGAGTGCAAAGCCAAAACAATGTAGATGCTTCTACACTTTGAGCTTTTGTTATCAAAGCCAATATGGCAAAAACAACGAGGGTTCCGCGGCACTCTAAAGACTTTAGTCTTTAGAGTGCCGCGGAACCCTCGTTGCCGAAAACAATGTAGATGCTTCTACACTTTGAGCTTTTGTTATCAAAGCCCATATTGAAAAAAACAACGTGGGTTCCTCGGCACTATAAAGATTTTAGTCTTTAGAGTGCCGTGGAACCCTCGTTGCCGAAAACAATGTAGATGCTTCTACACTTTGAGCTTTTGTTATCAAAGCCAATATGGCAAAAACAACGAGGGTTCCGCGGCACTCTAAAGACTTTAGTCTTTAGAGTGCCGCGGAACCCTCGTTGCCGAAAACAATGTAGATGCTTCTACACTTTGAGCTTTTGTTATCAAAGCCAATATGGCAAAAACAACGAGGGTTCCGCGGCACTCTAAAGACTTTAGTCTTTAGAGTGCCGCGGAACCCTCGTTGCCGAAACAATGTAGATGCTTCTACACTTTGAGCTTTTGTTATCAAAGCCAATATGGCAAAAACAACGAGGGTTCCGCGGCACTCTAAGACTTTAGTCTTTAGAGTGCCGCGGAACCCTCGTTGCCCAAAACAATGTAGATGCTTCTACACTTTGAGCTTTTGTTATCAAAGCCAATATGGCAAAAACAACGAGGGTTCCGCGGCACTTTAGCCTTTAGAGTGGCAAAGCCAATATGACCCGATTTTGTTATCAAAGCCAATATGGCAAAAACAACGGGGTTTCCGCGGCACTCTAAATTCTTTAATCTTTAGAGTGCCGCGGAACCCTCGTTGCCGAAAACAATGTAGATGCTTCTACACTTTGAGCTTTTGTTATCAAAGCCAATATGGCAAAAACAACGAGGGCTCTGCGGCACTCTAAAGACTTCTGTCTTTAGAGTACCGCGGAACCCTCGTTGCCGAAAACAATGTAGATGCTTCTACACTTTGATCTTTTGTTATCAAAGCCAATATGGCAAAAACAACGAGGGTTCCGCGGCACTTTAGTCTTTAGAGTGCCGCGGAACCCTCGTTGCCGAAAGCAATGTAGATGCTTCTACACTTTGAGCTTTTGTTATCAAAGAAAATATGTCAAAAACAACGAGGGTTCCGCGGCACTTTAGTCTTTAGAGAGCCGCGGAACCCTCGTTACCGAAAACAATGTAGATGATTCCACACTTTGAGCTTTTGTTCTCAAAGCCAATATGGCAAAAACAACGAGGTTTCCGTGGCACTTTAGCCTTTAGAGTGGCAAAGCCAATATG
>NW_027131843.1:0-29966 GCF_026122565.2 Emydura macquarii macquarii | reverse complement strand
TCCCTTCCAACTCTAATATTCTATGGTTCTATGTAATCTTAACTGAAAATGAACAAAAACAAAATCTCCAGCTAAAAAGCACCATTTTGGCTAGAAATGTCTCTTGTATTGCAAGAAAAAATTCTGTATAGGATTTGAATTTTGTATGAACTGTGCTATCTTCTTATTGTGAGAGTGGGGTGGGACCTAAATTTCCATTTCATTGGCAATTCCATGATTTCAAATGTTGGTTTTCATTCCCATTTTAATTTTTTTAAAATGTATTTATTTTAATTTTATTTCTAGGTTAAGTTTATTTTACAATACATTGTCTTTTACAGTTACATTTCTATTAATTTAGTTATGTTATTTTATGCTGTTCCATAAAACCATAGACAAAAATCGTTTTTCCTAAACAAAATTGTCAAAATTAACATGTTCCCATGGAACGTATTGATGTTGAACAACAAACATTTCTCCCTCAAAAATGCCAATCAGATTTTTTATCAGCTCTACATTTTGTTCTTTATCATTAATGGAAAAAAATATCAATTCTCTGTTTGTGGTGGTCTTTTCTGCCATCACTCATCCTTATTTACCACTATGGAAGGACGTGATCCCATAAAGAGTCATGCGGAGTTAATTTTATACTCCGTGAATAACTCTGTTCAATTTGAGCCTTCTATCTCTGAAGCCTAAGATAAAATTTCCACTGACTTCAAGGATGGGACCCTCTGATTTCCATGGCTTTTGCACAGCTAACACCTGGAGCATTCTTTGAAACTTACAGCTTGGCTCGGCAGGATTCGATTTCAATCAATGGACATTGGTAAACATAGATATCAGCTGAAACAGCGAAACCAGCAACAAAAATTGTCAGTAACTGTCCAAATTACTGCAGCCCAGCCCACCCACCCCGTGCCTTGCTCCTTCAGGGATGGAGTCACCGCTCTCACTGCTGTGCATGAGTAAAAATGGAAACAGTTAATAATCGAAACCTCACAAAACATCAATATTAGTCGTCAAAATTGCAGCCCCAATTCTGCCAAGCCTCCTCATAGCCAATGTCTCCTCCCTTCACACTCAGCACCGCAACACATATCAGCTCTTCTTCACGCACATCATCTCCCTGATCCTCTGAAATCTCCTTGTGTGACTTTCAGGGGGGATTATCAAAGGCTGGTAGGTTCCTAAGAATGTGTACAGGTGCCTGAGCAGGGTCAGAGTCTAACACCCATTGATTTCACATCCTGCCAGGGGTGTCTGTGTCTTTAGGAGTTGAAATATCTCCATCCATCTGTCCCTCTGTGCACAACCCTGTCTGTAAAGCAGGGAGAACAGCACTGCACAGGGGTGGTGGGAGGATAGACCCATGCAAGACAGAGAGGTGCCCAGATACCATGGTGATGAAGCCAGATAGGAAGCTAGGATAGCAGTGACCTCACAGGTGTTGTCTTTTTTCAAATTCAGTCATTTTGCTTGTGTTGGGAGTTTGAGAGTGATCATTGCCCTTTGGATTGCCACGGGATTAGTTACCTAGCAAACCTACATGCCTTCAAAAACCTCAAGACTCAAACACCAGGTAGGGAAAGGTAGATTTACCTCTAAGGTGGGTCTGTGAGCAGCTGGAGTCGGATGTCACCTCCTCACTCAGCATTTCAGAGCCCAGGACACTGGTTATTCAGTCCATCTTCTCTCCCCACTGCAGTCATGTACTTCCCTGTTCCCAGTAAATAGAACGACATAACCCAGACGGGCTTCCCTGACTCTGATATGTCTGGTAACGTGCCTTGTGCATCATACTCTGCGCTGAACAGAGAACGTCTTTTCTGATTTATTATATATCCTTCTGCGGGAAGGGGCTGTCTCCTGAGGCACATCTGCTAATGGAATGTAACAGGCAAGGGAAAGTCAGAGAAAAATTGTTCTCCTGCATCTGTGAGGATAGGACAAGACGTAATGGGTTTAAATTGCAGCAAGGAAGGTCTGGGTAGGCCATTAGAAAAACTTCCTAACTTCCAGGGCAGCGACGCTCTGGAATAAATTGCCTGGGGAGACTGTGCAATCTCCGTCCTTGGAGATTGGTCTAACCTGTTCTGAACAACACCTGTAAGGGATGGTCTAGGTATTACTTAGTCCTGCCTCAAATGCAGGGCAGGGACCTCAGTTGGTCACCTTCACCCAATGTAAAAAGATATTTTGCTTTGGTTATCTGAGCTCGTTTTAAAGCCATGAAGCTGTTGATCTATTTTCACTGGGACTCACATGGTCTCCACTCACATTTGCACTAGTGTAACTAGACTTGGTTGGTGGCGTGAAATAGTTCTCTGGGTACAAGTTCAGGGGCGGACAAAGTTTACCAATAGATCACGTGTTCTCCTTCCCGGGTGGGCATGAACCAGCCTGCCAGAAGCACCTTTACCTCAGTAGCATTGCATCCACTTGGAGGACTCAGGGCAGCCTCTCACCTCAGTTTCCCTCCTTCCTTCCCCACATAAGGGAGGAATTCCCCCAGCTCAGGGTTCTCCCTGCAGGAGCCTCTCTAACTCTCCTAAGTTTCACTTCATTCTCCTGAGTTTGCCTCTCACCCTGGCTACATCTGCCTTAGACTGGAAAGTGCCTGATTCCCCTCAGCTCTGGCTCCTTCTTTAACCAGGGCTGGCTTGGCATCAGGCTGACCAGCCCAATGGCACGCGGCCCTGGCACAGGCGGGTGTAGCTCGGTACAGTTAAAATGGTGCAACACTGGTGTGTAGATCAGCCGTGACACATGGATTCCTCACATAGGGCATTAAGGCAGATAATGGGAGCTCTGACAACACAGGTGACAAAGACAAGACTCATTTTAGTTATTTTATTGTGCTAGGCTTTTGGTAACACACACACACACCCGGGCGTGGGGGGAATTCTCAGGATACTGTTTTGGCTATAAATGTACAGGTTGGTTTTCCCATAAGAGGTGATGTTAGATACCTAAATCCCACAGCCAGTGAATGGGAGCTGGGCACCTAACACCCTTAGGTGCCATTGTCAGTTACAAGTGGACATGGTGCAGCAGATACTGCACCAGACTAGGACTCTGGGTGGTTGGTTTTTATGCTATTCTCTGCCACTCACCCACTCCGGGCAGGTAACTGCAGCTCTTTTGACTTAGTTTCCCTATCTGTAACATGAGGATGAGGGTCTAGGGCTGCAGTCACTAAGCTTCCACTTTAGGCACCTGAACCCCAGAATCCAGCCCTTCTGTGATTCACAAAACCCTGCTCAGCTGCCTGCAACCCTGGGGGTGCCTAAGTGTTTGCAGGAAAAGGGCCACAGGCTCCTGTGTTTCTACCTCTGGCCCTGTCCTCCGCAGCCTCACACCGGGCAGCCGAGCCCCAGAGTGCTGCAGGGACCAGGGGCAGGGAGATGTTCCTCTGTCTGACTCGCCTGCAGGACTCTCTGGCAGGCAAGGTGCCCAGATGCTTTTAAAAAAATCTCACTGGCCACCCAGGTATCTCGAGAAATCGACCCTCTGTCACTGCTGAGAAGGGGCCAGTAATAGGCCAGTGCTGGGCCCTGTGGCTAAGGTTAGACGGTTTCCCTTTGATGCCTGTCCCTTTGGAAAGATGCCTGGGGATGAAATACACTACAAGGAACAAAAATTAATTACACCATTTCCTAACGCTGGACTCCCAGGCTCATGCTGCAACCCAATAGTTGTATAATGAGGTGTGTGTCTCTCTTTCTCCCTCCAAGGAAGGGGTGCTCAGCTTCCCAGCAGAGTCTGTTTTCCCTGCACCATCTCACTGAGCACAAT
Organism: Emydura macquarii macquarii; assembly: GCF_026122565.2. Classification (NCBI taxonomy): domain Eukaryota; kingdom Metazoa; phylum Chordata; order Testudines; family Chelidae; genus Emydura; species Emydura macquarii. Next base: position 26,189 of record NW_027131843.1, on the reverse strand, counting down.
CCCCCGTCATTGGCTGAACTCTGAGCAGCCACTAGTTCAAATCTCCCACCAGCCCAGTCACACCCAGTTGTGGCATCTGATAAAGGCCCTAACAAGAATGGATCACAGATTCCAAGAGCTGTGTCCATCTCCACTTCCTCCCCTGGCTGTGACTCCAAGAGCATGACACACAGCCCAGTGAAGCTAATGTGAACACAGTCTTGGTCTAGAACAGACTTCGGTTCAGGCCCAAAGCCAGCCTCTGGCCTAGCTACTTTACCTAAGGCAACTGATTGGCTATCATTGCCCAAACATGCATTTCCTGCAAGCTTTCCTCAGCGCCTCCTTGACCTCTTTGTTTCTCAGGCTGTAGATGAAGGAACTGGCGAGAGGAATCAGAATTGTGTAGCAGGCAGAGAACACTTGATTTAGGTCTCAGCATGTGGGTTTTTGGTAGTGGATACACCACAACCAGGGTCCCATAGAAAATGGTCACCCTGATGGGGTGAGAGGAGCAGGTGGAAAAGGCCTTTCGCCTCTCCGCGGTGGAAGGGATTGGCAGGATGGTGGTGATGAAACACATTGGATGCCAGTGTCAGTGCAAAGGGGGGCAGCATGAATAAAGCGCCCAGAATGATAACAGCAAGCTCCCTCTGCTACGTGTCACTGCAGTAGAGATTTATTATTTGCACCGATTCACAGAAAACGTTGTCAATTTCATTGGGAGAACAGACCGTGAACTGTATCATAAGAAATGCTATTATGGGAAGCGTCAAAAACCCACATACCCAAGAACCACTTGCTAGCTGGAGGTGTAAGCTGTCCTTCGTAAGGGCTGCATAGTGCATTGGTTTGCATATTGCTACATACCAATCATAAGACATTGCCGCTAGGAGACACCACTCTGTGGGCCCCAAGAAACCAAACAAATATTGTGTGAGGCAGCCCCCGCCACAAATGGTTCTGTCCCCGTCAGGAGCCTGGCCAGCATCCTGGACAGGATGGTGGAGGTGTAGCAGCTCTCCACGCAGGACAGGTTCCCCAGGAAGACGCACATGGGGTGGGAAGGTGCTGATCAGCCGCAACTAGCACCGCGATGAGAATGTTCTCAAGCACGGTCACCAAGTAGATGGTTTGAAACAGCAGGAAGAGAAAAACCTGCAGTTTAGGGATATTCCCAAATCGCAGGAAGATGAATTCTGTTACGGACGTTTCATTTTTCCTGTTTGGACCTGCCATGAGATGTATTTGGGGGAACGGCATGAACTGTACGCTACAATGAGAATCAAATTCCACAAACGTCAATCACTAGATTAAAGTTTAATATTCAAATGTGCCCTCTCCTGGAAGTCCCCGCCCAAATGGTGGGTTGAGAACACAGGCAGGGGTGGTAGGATCCACACAGGGGAGGTTGATAACAAGGACCAGGCTGTAGAGTTCTCCTCACACTGCTTCCCTAGCCCCATGCAGTATCCATGCTCATCATGGCTGGCTGAGTTGCCATTCTGAATGGCAGCGGGTAGTCACTGGGATGCGGAGAGAGCGGGACAGTGAGTTTATAACCTCCCTAGGATGTGGGATGTCCATGCTGAAATCAGACGCCACAGCTGGAAAGGGCCCCAACAGCTGAGTATTGGTTTGTTTTGGACGTGAAGAGCGCCCCAGTTCTCCAGCAGAACCAAACGCCCCTGGAAGGGGGTTTTTCCAGTCCAAAACAGGAACTCTGAAGCCTTTTTTAAGGCAGGAATGTGTCTGATTGTGTGCGCTGTACCAGGCAAATCAGTTGTTCTGCTGCTGTGGGACGATCGTGACGCTGTGGGGATCACACAGACCAGGAAGGAGTCCATCCATCCTGCCCTCCCTGTAACTTTGGGTGCCTTAAAGCTTCGCAGCAACGGCTCTGAGCCCTAACCCCAGTAACGAACCTGTGACAATAAGGGTCTTGTCTGGTTTCCAGGCATCTAGTTACTGCTTGCAGGGTTCATCCTGCAAGTGACCACCCCAAACCCAGAGAGTAAGAGGCACCTTCCCCCTTCTTGACAGGGACACTTCCCTCCATTTCCACAACAGCGACCTGCTGGGGTAAAAACAAACATGATGGTTTTTAGCAGAAAAACTGTGGATTCATAGAGGAAATAGCAACGGACACAAACACATACAAGCGACGGAAAACAGACCAAATATCAAGCTTTATACTTGCAAATTAGATCAAACTCCCTTTTCTAATGACAGTTTCCCAGCATATTACCTAAACCTAGGGGGATGAAGCATTTCCCAGACAGCACCCACTCATCAGTGGTGTTCTCATCCATCCTCCCTGTTCAGGGAAAAGGCCCAGTTAGGGACCGTCGCTTTGCGGAAGTAAATGCGTGGTTACGCAAGTGGTGTCGAAGAGAGGGCTTTGGATTCTTTGATCATGGAATGCTGTTCCACAAAGAAGGATTACTAGGAAGAGACGGGATTCATCTAACGAAGACAGGATAGAGTATCTTCGCAGACAGGCTGGCTAACCTAGTGAGGAGGGCTTTAAACTAGTTTTGACGGGGGACGGGGACCTAAGCCCGAAGGTAAGTGGGGAAGAGGGACACCACAAGGAAGCAGAAGGAGGAGGGTGCAGCAGGGGAGGCCTCCCGATTCATACTGTGAAAGTAGGCCCATTGGCTACTTATATCAAGTGCCTGTACACAAATGCAAGAAGCCTGGGAAACAAGCAGGAAGAACTGGAAGTCCTGGCACAGTCAAGAAACTATGACATGATTGGAATAACTGAGACTTGGTGGAATAACTCTCACGATTGGAGCACTGTCATGGATGGGTATAAACTGTTCAGGAAGGAAAGGCAGGGGCGAAAGGGGGGAGGAGTTGCACTGTATGTAAGAGAGCACTATGACTGCTCTGAGCTCCAGTATGAAACTGGAGATAAGTCAGTTGAGTGTCTCTGGGTTAAGCTTAGAAGCAAGAACAATAAGCGTGATGTTGTGGTGGGTGTCTGTTACAGACCACGAGGATGAGGTAGATGAGGCTTTCTTTACTCAACTGGGGAAAGTTTCCAGTTCACAGGGCCTGATTCTCATGGGAGACTTCAATCACCCTGACATCTGCTGGAAGAGCAATACAGCAGAGCACAAACAATCCAGGAAATTTTTGGAGAGTGTCGCTGACAATTTCCTGGTGCAAGTGCTGGAGCAACTAATTAGGGGCCGTGCTTCTCTTGACCTGCTGCTCACAAACAGGGAAGATATGGTAGGGGAAGTAGAGGTGGGTGGCAACCTAGGCAGCAGTGACCATGAGATGGTCGAGTTCAGGATCCTGATGAAAGGAAGAAAGGAGAACAGAAAAATACGGACCATGGACTTCAGAAAAGTGGACTTTGACTCCCTCAGGGAACGGATGGGCAGGATTCCCTGGGAGGCTAATATGAGGGGGAAAGAAACCCAAGAGAGCTGACTGTATTTTAAAGAGACCTTATTGAGGGCACAAGAGCAAACCATCCTGATGTGCAGAAAGAATAAGAAATATGGTAGGCATCCAGCTTGGCTTAACAAAGATGTCCTTGATGAACTTAAACGCAAAAAAGAAGCTTACAAGAAGTGGAAGCTTGGTCAGATGACTAGGGAGGATTATAAAAACACTGCTCGAACATGCAGGAATGAAATCAGGAAGGCCAAAGCACAAGTGGAGTTGCAGCTAGCAAGGGACGTGAAGGGGAACAAGAAGGGTTTCTACAGGCATGTTGCCAACAAGAGGAAGATTCGGGAAAGTGTGGGCCCCTTAGAGAATGAGGGAGGCGACCCAGTGACGGAGGATGTGGAGAAAGCTGAGGTACTCAATGCCTTTTTTGCCTCTGTCTTCACAGACAAGATCAGCTCCCAGACTGCTGTACTGGGTGGCACAGAATGGGAAGGAGGCGAACATCCCACAGTGCTGAAGGAACGGGTCCAAGACTATTTAGAAGGATTGGACATTCACAAGTCCATGGGGCCGGATGCAATGCAGCCGAGGGTGCTGAGGGAGTTGGCTGAGGTGATTTCAGAGCCATTGGTTATTATCTTTGAAAGCTCGTGGCAACAGGGGGAGGTCCCTGAGGACTGGAAAAAAGCAAATATAGTGCCCATCTTCAAAAAAGGGAGGAAAGAGGATCCAGGGAACTTCAGACTGGTCAGCCTCACCTCAATCCCTGGAAAAATCATGGAGCAGGTCCTTAAGGAATCCATTTTAAGGCACTTGGAAGAGAGGAAGGTGATCAGGAACAGTCAACACGGATTCCCCAAGGGAAAGTCATGCCTGACCAACCTGATTGCTTTCTATGATGAGGTGACTGGCTCTGTGGATGTAGGGAAGGCGGTGGATGTGATATACCTTGAATTTAGCAAAGCTTTTGATACTGTCTCTCACAGTATTCTTATCAGCAAGTTAAAGAAGAATGCGTTGGATGAAAGGACTATAAAATGGATAGAGAACTGGCTAGAGCATAGGACTCAACGAGTAGTGATCAATTGCTCCATGTCTAGCTGGCAACCGGTCACAAGTGGAGTTCCCAAGGGGTCGGTCCTGGGTCCGGTTTTGTTCAACATCTTCATTAATGATCTGGAGGATGGGGTAGATTGCACCCTCAGCACGTTTGCGGATGACACTAAGGTGGGGGGAGTGGTAGATACCCTGGAAGGTAGGGATAGGATACAGAGTGACCTAAACAAACTGGAGGATTGGGCCAAAAGAAATCTAATGAGGTTCAACAAAGAAAAGAGCAGAGTCCTGCACTTAGGAAGGAAGAATCCCATGCACAGCTATAGACTGGGGACCGACGAGCTAGGCAGCAGCTCTGCAGAAAAGGACCTGGGTGTAACTGGATAAAAAGCTGGATATGAGTCAGCAGTGTGCCCTGGTTGTCAAGAAGGCTAATAGCATATTGGGCTTCATTAGGAGGGGCATTGTCAGCAGGTCACGGGAAGTGATTATTCCCCTCTATTCGGCATTGGTGAGGCCGCATTTAGAATATTGTGTCCAGTTTTGGGCCCCCCACTACAAAAAGGATGTGGATAATTTGGAGAGAGTGCAGCGGAGGGCAACAAAAATGATTAGGGGGCTGGAGCACAGGACTTATGAGGAGAGGCTGAGGGAACTGGGCTTGTTTAGTCTGCAAAAGAGAAGAATGAGGGGGGATTTGATAGCAGCCTTTAACTACCTGAAAGGGGGTTCCAGGGAGGATGGGGCTAGGCTGTTCTCGGTGGTGGCAGATGACAGAACAAGGAGAAACGGTCTCAAGTTGCAGGGTGGGAGGTCTAGGTTGGACATTAGTAAAATGTTTTTTACTAAGAGGGTGGTGAAGCACTGGAATGGGTTACCTAGGGAGGTGGTGGAATCTCCATCCTTAGAGGTTTTCAAGCTGAGGCTTGACAAAGCCCTGGTTGGGATGATATAGCTGAGGTTAGTCCTGCTTTGAGCAGGGGGTTGGACTAGATGACCTCCTGAGGTCCCTTCCATCTCTAATATTCTATGACTCTATGAATCTGGCGTTTTTTCACCTCCCAAGCCCTTAGACCTCACCGTGCCCTCCCCCGAGCCAGAGCCGCAGATGAACTAGCTCAGCAGAGTGGCTCTTCTCCCGCCAATCTCACATCTCTCCCGCCTTCACCTTTGTCAATATTTCCTCCAGTTTAGCTCCCCTGCATCGTGCGATCATGGAAAGAATTGGAGCCTGGCCTGGCAGGTGGCCAAGGAGATATGGGTGTGACATTCAGCAAACAAAGGCTTACATGAGAAATTCCTAAGAACTGGGAATAACAGGAAATAACCTGCCAAGTGGTCTGGGGAGTGGAGAATCGACAGGTTTGTTGGCCAAGATGTGTGCTTCAAACAGCTCTGCCGGTGCTCCTCGATCCCAATCTACAGCCCCTGCTAAGCAAACACGGAGACACAACTTCGGACTATGGTCGGATCAAGGTGCCTTTCTCCAGCCCTGCAGAGCGATCTCCTGACGCTGAGGGATCCCTGGGAAAAGGGCCTTTTGTTGCGCTTGCAGCAATGGGTGGCACAAGTGAAGCCACGGTCCCGGCCTAGTTCCCTCTCCTCTACCCCCACTGTCTGCCTTGTCAACCCAATGAAATCCCCTGGGGTCATGCCCCTGGCTGTGCATCAGGTCCTACATCCACAGGGGAGTGTGATTTTAATCCCGCTTTGAAGAAATATGGGTGGCTGGTCCAAGATGGCAGAGGCTGTGTCTACACTGCAGAGTCCTCCCTGGATCTGCCACATTTAACCCCAGTGACTGCTGCATGCTGGGAAGTGTTATGCCCCCTCTGCCCTGTGTAGATGCAATGAAGGAAATGCTGAGGAGGCAGCAGAGTGCACCCGGGAGACCTGTCCCTGCTCAGCCATTAAGGCTGGTTTGAGCAGAAGCCAGAAAAGGATCTCAGCCCAGCCCTTCACCCCTGGCTCTGGCGTGTCACATGGGGGTGCTGGGTCCATAACTCAGGGCTTGGTTTGTAACCAGGCCTCATGGATTTGATTCCCTCAGTGCTAAGGGGTTCTGCTCTCTAGGGGTTCCCCTCTTTGCACTGATGGGCTGGGGACACCCAATGGTCCTAGACTGAAGGTAAAACCCTCTCATCTGTGTCAGACAGTTCACACTGAGGCCCGACTGACATGCCGAGCGTCTCAGCACGGACAGTTCTCTGTGACTGGCACAGCGACAGGGGCACCCTGCACACGGCCGTGTGATGAATGGAAACATGAATGGAACTGGAAATCCTATCATAAATTATCTAAAGGTTTATTAACTAAGTAAAAGATCTTCATTATCTGTTAGCAGTATAGGCACCAGAGCACACAGCATGAGTTAACATGGAGTTAAGTCTGATTGAGTCACTTCATAAAACCCACACAAATATAAAAATAATTCTCGGGATAGAGATATTTCTTAAAATGGAATGTACACTTTTTCTCCCTGAGGTATGTTTCAATCAATACTCTAGCAAATAATTAACAAACAAGCAGAAAAACCTTGTCTGTAGACCCATTGCCTTGTTCTACACATATACAAATATTTCACAAAGCATCATCAAATCACAGTGTACTCATTTTTTCAAAGCTTCACTACAGATCATATATCACAACCCACTTCTCCCCCCGTCCCTTTATATCTTGGTCCTACTTTGAGCAGGAGGTTGGACTAGACGACCTCCTGAGGTCCCTGGCTCTGTGGATGTAGGGAAGGCGGTGGATGTGATATACCTTGACTTTAGCAAAGCTTTTGATACGGTCTCTCACGGTATTCTTATCAGCAAGTTTAAGAAGTATGGGTTGGATGAATGGACTATAAAATGGATAGAGAACTGGCTAGGGCATAGGGCTCAACGAGTAGTGATCAATGGCTCCGTGTCTAGCTGGCAACCGGTCACAAGCGGAGTTCCCCAGGGGTCGGTCCTGGGGCCGGTTTTGTTCAACATCTTTATTAATGATCTGGAGGATGGGGTAGATTGCACCCTCAGCAAGTTTGCGGACGACACTAAGATGGGGGGAGTGGTAGATACCCTGCAAGGTAGGGATAGGATACAGAGTGACCTAAACAAACTGGAGGATTGGGCCAAAAGAAATCTAATGAGGTTCAACAAAGATAAGTGCAGAGTCCTCCACTTAGGAAGGAAGAATCCCATGCACAGCTATAGACTGGGGACCGACGAACTGGGCAGCAGCTCTGCAGAAAAGGACCTGGGGGTAATGGTGGATAAAAAGCTGGATATGAGTCAGCAGTGTGCCCTGGTTGTCAAGAAGGCTAATGGCATATTGGGCTGCATTAGGAGGGGCATTGCCAGCAGGTCATGGGACGTGATTATTCCCCTCTATTCGGCATTGGTGAGGCCGCATTTAGAATATTGTGTCCAGTTTTGGGCCCCCCATTACAAAAAGGATGTGGACAAGTTGGAGAGAGTCCAGCGGAGGGCAACAAAAATGATTAGGGGGCTGGAGCACAGGACTTATGAGGAGAGGCTGAGGGAACTGGGCTTGTTTAGTCTGCAAAAGAGAAGAGTGAGGGGGGATTTGATAGCGGCCTTTAACTACCTGAAAGGGGGTTCCAGGGAGGATGGGGCTAGGCTGTTCTCGGTGGTGGCAGATGACAGAACAAGGAGCAACGGTCTCAAGTTCCAGTGGGGAAGGTCTAGGTTGGACATTAGGAAAAAGTTTTTTACTAGGAGGGTGGTGAAGCACTGGAATAGGTTACCTAGAGAGGTGTTGGAATCTCCATCCTTAGAGGTTTTTAAGCTGAGGCTTGACAAAGCCCTCATTGGGATGATATAGCTGAGGTTAGTCCTGCTTTGAGCAGGGGGTTGGACTAGATGACCTCCTGAGGTCCCTTCCAACTCTAATATTCTATGATTCTATGAACCCTCATCTTCTAGGATTCTGTGATAACCTGGAGACCAGCCAGTGACATAACCTCCCCGAGGAGACCATCCTGGCAACTATCCTGTAGGCCTTGGCTTCTGGTTCCTCAGGCTGTGTAGACCAGGGGTTTGAGGAGTGGGGTGAATGCTGTGTAGAGCAGAGAAAGTGACTTGCTGGAGTTCAACCCTGTGCTGGCCCAGGGTGACATGTTCACAGCCACCAGCATCCCGTAGAACAGGGTCACTACGGTGAGGTGGGAGGAGCAGGGGGAGAAGGTTTTGCGCCTCCCCGGGGTAGAGGGGACTCTCAGCATGCCCCAGGAAGAACGTGGCCTTCTGGACCCTGGCGGTGTTGGTGCAGGAGAGCCCTAGGAGGGGCTGGTAATCGCAGAAGTAGTGATCTATCTCACGGGGGGCCACAGAAGCTCAAGGCTGTGAGCGAGATTGACACCATTCCCATAAACAGGAGTCCGCCCACCCAGGACCCACCACCAGCTGCCCGCAGACCCTGCTGTCCATAAGGGAAGCATAGCGGAGCGGGTGGCACACAGCCAAATAGCGGTCGTAAGACATGGCTGCCAACAGGAAGCACTCCACCGTGGCCAGGGCGCCGAAGAGATAGAGGTGCACGATGCAGCCACCCAGAGATATTGCCACAGCGTCTGTCTGGAGACCAGTGAGCATCATGGGGGAGATGTTGGAGGTGGAGATCATCTCCAGGCAGGACAGGCTGGAGAGGAAGAAATACATGGAGGTGGGGAGATGGGGGTCCAGCGCCACCAGCACCACCAGGAGGAGGTTGACGGCCATGGATATGATATAGACGGCTAAGAATCCAATAAAGAAAAGGATCCACAGTTCCTTGAGGTCCCCAAATCCCAACATGAGGATGTGGGAGATGGTGGTGAGGTTTCCACTGCCTGTCTCCTTCATAGGGAGGGTCTGGGAGAAAGAGAGTCATCAGATAATCATGAGACAATGAAAAAAAAGATCCATAAAACCTATAGCAATGTGGTCTTGTGGGAAGTGGTGCTGTCTAGTGGTTAGAGCAGTGAAGGATGGAATGGGGACTAGTGATTAAAGCAATGGGGGCCAGGAGTCAGGACTCCTGAGTTCTATCCCACAACTGGAAAGGCACTGGGGTGTAGTAAAATAGAGCAAAAGTACTGGCCCTCCACACCCATTGTGAATAAGAGGAAGTATCTTGAAGCTGTGCTTCATTTATTTCTCTTCCTTCAACAACATGATTTGGCCAAAACTCAGCATTTCTATTCCATGGGGAAATCCTGGTAACTTGAAATTGCCTTTCATCCCAAACTGAAACGAAAAATCAAAATCTCAAGCAACATGAAAAGTTTCATTTGGGAGACATTGAAAGAACCTTCTCAAAATGTTGAGGTGCTTTGTTGTGATGGCACTGGAGCACTTCCTTTTGCCTTTACCCTTTCTATTCACTTCTACTCTAGCCTATTAGAGCTGAGATGATAGTCGAATCGAAGTGCTTTGAAGTTACTGAAATAAAATGTCACACTCATTTTTCACCAAAAATTTGACAACATTGATATTTTCCCATGAAACAGTTACATTTTGTTGAATCAGCAAACAGAGAGAAAACTGATCCTTCAGCAAATTGTGGACCAACTCCAGTTTTTCAACCTTTTCTGTGAACCCTATGGATTCAGGACAGAGTGGATAATAACGGATGACAGGTAGTACTGTGTTAAGTGCCAGGATAGGGCCTCCTCCTTCTTTATGGGTAGCAGGCAGCTGAATTTGATTTTTGCCTTTGCCTCTGACTTACTGGTGACCTTGAGTGCGTCCCTTAACCTCTCTGTGTCTCACTTTTGTTATTTAATATGTAGAAGCCATAGTGATGAACCAAGTCCTTTCCCTTGATAGCTTATAATCTGAAGAATCTTCACAGGGCATAAGATCAGACTCCAAAAAGGGGTAATCTTTAGCAATACAATGGAAACAATAGCGCTCTTCCCTCTCAAAAGTGGGACTGGGAGAATTTAATCAATTATCACCTACACAGTGGCAGGAATCAATGATAGAAATCAGATATTTTTGTAAGGAATCTCATTTATTTACAGACAATGTGCACAAGGTCCTGTTTTCAGTAGGAACAACAGCAGATGCTATCCTTTCTCAGCAGTCCAAGTCTGCCTTTCCATTGAGTTTTGTTCCCAAAAGCAGATCTAACCTGTGCTTCTCTTGTGTTCTTCCTCTCATGTGCACATATTCAGAGCTACAACCAACCAACCAACCAACCCACCAACCCCGTAGCCTCTGTGTCTGGATGTAAAATAAGTTCTCAGCAGCTGCCATGCATAGAACGACTGATTCCTAGAAACATAAAGGAGCAGCACCCGGAGAGCAATGTAATGATGGCGACTGTGGCAGATCAAGACTGATAGGAGCTCATCCAAACAAAGTCCACACTCAATCCCAGTCTTCACACGATTCCTGACCCCGTTCTCTGAGAGTAGTGCTCCCACAGGCTAATTGGCAGACCTCAGTAGGTGCCCTCCATAGATCATTGGATCCCAGATAGCTGGGTCCATGGAAAACCTTTGAACTCCAGAGCCATGGATCATTGGTTAATGCCACTTTGGTAACACGGCCATATACAATACAGCCCCGACGTCTCTTTTAAGGACCAAGGGCCCCACCCACAGATGTCCAAGGGATGGGGAGGATTCTCCATCACTTGAAATCTTGTGTAGAGATTTCCGAAAGAATAGGCCATTGCTGAAACATGAATGATTGGATGGGACAAAGGAACCAGTGGGTGGAGTTCTCTAGACAGAAGGTGATAATGATCTAAAAGGATAAGGCAAGTGCAGAGTCCTGCATTTATGACGAAAGAATCCCATGCACAGCTACAGACTGGGGACCAATGGGCTAGGCAGTAGTTCTGCAGAAAAGGACCTGGGAGTTAAAATGGACAAGAAGCTGGATATGGATCAACAGTGTGTATTAATTACCAAGAAGGCTAACAGCATATTGGGCTGTATTAGTAGGAGCATTGCCAGCAGATCGAGGGGAGTGATTATTCCCCTCTATTCAGCACTGGTGAGGCCGTATTTGGAGTATTGTGTCCAGTTTTGGGCCCCCCACTACAGGAAGGATGTGGACGAATTGGAAAGAGTCCAGTGGAGCGCATCAAAAATGATAAGGGGGCTGAAGCACATGACTTATGAAGAGAGGCTGAGGGAATTAGGCTGTTTAATCTGCAGAAGAGAAGAATGAGGGGGGATTTGATAGCAGCCTTGAACTACCTTGAACTACCTGAAATCAAGCTATATTAATTTACCCTGCACCTACAATAGGTTAGATTGGTTATAGTAAGCATGTGTTACTCCAGGGCCTGAACCACATAGACATCCCTCCTAAAGGGCCTAAGGGCATTAGGGGCAGAAATAGGTGCCTGGATATCATGATGAAGGAATCAAGTGCCAGACAAATGCATCAACTTGACTTCATGGAAATCATCAACCAACCCAAGAGAAGAAATGGAGCTTGAATGCTGATCATTCTGTGAATGCCACATAGTGTATCTTAGCACCTCTCCTTTGAAAGGAAGACAGGAAGGTCTTGATGGATCCTGCAGAAATCTTAAGCAGAGGCTAAGTAGCAGTTGGCCAGAACCTAGTTTTCAATTTATTCCAATCTAAATTCAGAGGAACCCAAGTGAAGTGAGTGGCTAGTGGGGTTAGAGTAAAGTAGGAGAGGGGTTTTCAAAAGTTCTTCCATGAGTCAGAAGGATGACTGCCATTCACAAGCAATGGGATGGGTGCTCCTAGCCATGTAAGTGCTTTTACTACATGTCCCTTCAGGCCACTAATGTCACCAGTGTTTTCTAGCAATTATCCTGGAGGCACATGCACCCGGATCCACAAAGAAACATAGGTGCCTAAATCCCAGTTGTAGGCACTTTTGCGATCCATAAACCTCCCACTTGGCTACAACCCAACTCAGTAGGTGCCTAAAGTCACTCAGAACCTACCTTTTTGCTGTGGAAGTCCTCTAGGTACCTACACTTCTGCTTCTGAGCATTCAAGCAGACACCTGGCCTTGTCTCTTATCCCGAAGCCCAAGCAGGCTGTTCATACCAGGTGGGGACAGGCATGGCCAATCTATCCCAAGGGTAGCACACCTACCTCCACTCAAAACAGTTGGATGGAGGAAGGGGAAGAAAAGGCCGCCTCCTTTAAAAACTTTAGCTCCGTGGTTAGGGAACTATGCCAGTTGACTTCTCCACTGGGCATGAGGAGGAGGAGGAGAAGCCATTTGAACAAGGGTTCCCTCCCTCTCAGGTGAGCGTCTGAACCACAGGAATACCTTGATGTGGATATCTTTTAATGTCTCTTGTTGAAAATACTCCACTTAGTATGAATTATTACATAGGCACTGAGCCAGAGAGATGTGGGAATGATTCTATAGTCCGGTGCAGCATAGCCAACAGTTATGCCATTGCCCTGCTGACCTTGACCTACTCAGCAGTCCAACCTACTGACACTGAACATTCATAGTTACGTTAGAAGTCACAGAGACCATTGTATATTATATGTGGTAAATATCTTAGGCTGGGATTTTTAAAGGACTCTAAGGGAGTTAGGCACCCAACAGTCATTGAATTTCAATCATTAGCTACTTTGGAAAACGACAGTCTAAATGATGAATGCAAATAACATTAGGCAAAAGTCAGAACTTTATTTAGGATCTTCCTCAGTTAACTTTCTAGATTCATAGATTTAAAACCAGAAGGAACCACTATAATCATCTTCTCTGATCTCCAGCATAACACTGACCATTGTATTTTACCCAGTCATTCCTGTCTTGAGCTTAATAATTTCTGCATGATAAAAGTGACTTCTTAACCTTCTCTTCTGTAAGATAAGTAGACTGGGTTCCTTTAGTCTCTTGTTATAAGCTATGTTTTCCAGGCCTCAGTTCATTCTTGTAGCTCTTTTCTGAAGCTGGTTGACACCAAAGAAGGATCTGTATCTTACTGTATACAAACATATGTGACATTAACTGTTGATGAATTAGTGACACAGATTGGTATCCAGGATAATCTTCAGGGATCAAGTCCCAAAGGTGACAAGATGTTACACCACCCATTCTCCTGCTATAAGTAAGTCCCCTTTGACTAAAAAAAAGGCTTTGATTCATCTCTATAAAGATCAGGTCTCTCTTTCACATCTACATCCATTCATAGCCCTTCCTCGTTTTTGCCTATTCAGAGTTAGACTTATTTGTTGTGCCCTTTTAGGGATAGATGATCTTGTGATTGCATGTATCCAAAAGCAACACATCAGTTTGAAATCCTCACATGAGCTGCACTCAGCAAAAGGACTTCACTTGAGTTTTGCTTTCTTTCACATCTGTATAAATGGTTGTTTCTTTTAAAAAAAAAGAAAAAAAAGAGAGGTGATTTTTTACCATCTTGTGTTTTATCTTTGTCATTCATGCCTCTGCAAGTTGAATGCAAATTGCGTGTGAGGTTCTTCCATTCAGATCCAGCAGCATTGTACACCCACTCTGAACACTCCTGCTCTGCTGACATTGTGTACTTCCAGTACTGAGTACCCAACTTCATATGCAACTCCCCCTGACTTCAGCTAGAGTGACTGGTGCTCAGCAGATTAGAAAAATCAGACTCACAGAACACCAATCTGGGCATCATATGTTTGTGTATAGCTGCAAATCTGGGCCAAAGCTGTTGGGTTTATACATCCCTTATCCATGGAGTGCCGCTGGGAATGCATTATGTCCATTCAGTTCTAAAACTCTGGATTAGTGTGTGGTTTCTTACCTTCTTGCACTCAACCTGTCACTTAGGTGCACATATCCCGAAGTGGCAAGGCAGCAGTTCTGCAGAAAAGGAGCTGGGGGTTACAGTGGACAAGAAGCTGGATATGAGTCAACAGTGTACCCTTGTTGCCGACAAGGCTAATGACATATTTTGGGCTGCATTAGCAAGAGCATTGCCAGCAGACGGAGGGAAGTGATTATTCCCCTCTATTCGGCGTTGGTGAGGCCAGATTTGGAGTATTGTGTCCAGTTATGGGCCCCTAACTACAGAAAGGATGTTTCCTGCTAATTGTAGTTCCTTAGCTTTGGAGAAAAGCCACATGATGATACAAAGAAATAGATTTCTAGGCACCCATCTGGGTATGGATCTATATCCTTGTTTGATACTAGAATCCTTAGCATTGGTCAAATGTGAACGGTTGGGGTTTTCTCTGTTGAACGCCCAGGAGCACAGAATCATAGAAATGTAGGACCTCGACAGGTCATCTAGTCCAGTCCCCTTCACTGAGGCAGGACTAAGTTTTACCTAGACCATCTCTGACAGGGGCTCATCTAACCTATTCTTAAAAACTTCCAGTGATGGAGATTCCACAACCTCCCTAGGTAATTTGATCCAGTGCTTAACTAACCTGATGTCTAACCAAAATCTGCCCTTGCTCCAATTTAAGTCCATTGCTTCCTCTCCTGTCCTCAGTGGATAAGAACAATTTATCACCCTCCTCTTTATAACAACTTTTTACGTTCTTGAAGACTGTTATCCTGTCCCACCCTTGTCTTCTCTTCCGCAGACTAAACAAAACCCAATTTTTTCACTCTTTCCTTGTAAATCTTGTTTTCTAGACTTTTAACATAAGGAATTCCAGACTAGATCAGAGCAATCATCTATATTCTCCTCTTTCTGATGCCTCAGATGAAGGAGTGAGAAAATCTGAAATGGCTAATTATGAAATAACCTGAACACTGGGGATGCTATCTTCCATCAGGCAGAGGTTTATGTATGCTTTGAAGCACAAAGGTGTCTATACTTTCCAGTCTAGGTTCACTTACAGTCTGAAGTAGGAGGTATTATACACGTTACAAATTTCTTGAGCTTTTGTCATCAGTTTGTTTTTTAATCCTTTTTCGCTCCTTTTTCATATAATTTGTCCACTATCTATGAATCCTTCTAAGCTCATTGATATCTTGTTGCAAGGTGTTCCGACCGTCAATCTGAATCACTGATATTAATTTTAACACACTCTCTCTAGCCCAGTGACTATTTTAGTATTTATCCACAGTGGAATAGTCAGTGGACCAGAGAGAAAGAGAGCGAGTGAAAATGACTCTGCAGGCCCATAGTTAGGGGACACATCTGTGAGGTGGGAGATCCTAGGTCCAGTGCCTCAGTTCTAATTATTTATCCAGAGTGCAACAGCTTACACAGGAGAAACTGAGGAAAGCCCACATCAGAGTATTCCATGACCCGATGGCTAGAGAATTTTCCTGAAGGGAGAGAGACACTTGTTAGGATCCTTTCTTCCCTGTGCCTTAGGGGAGAATTGAACCTAGGTCTTCCACATCCCAGGTCAATGCTCTGATCACTGAGTTTACAGTCAGAAGAAGGGTTGGAAGGTTTAGATTTGTATTAGTCTATGGCAGTAAAGGTGTCTTTCATCATGCACATACAAACTAATGAACTAATATTTCCATCAATGGCAATCGAAATTTGCAGACAGGCAAAGTAAGAAACATGCTGCTTGAGAACTTATCAGAGTCTCATTTCAGGATATTTCCTGTGTATATTTTGACCGGGGATGTTGACCATTTGTGTTTTCACAGTGATAAAGCTTCAACTTTTTGAATGTCAGTATCTAGTGTCATTAAATAGTTATTGTCTGACTCCCCCCATTGCCTAGTGTATCCCTAATTTGCTGTGACAATTTAAATCAAAATCAAAATTCTAAAAAACGCTTAAACGTAAACAGCGATATTATCCGCCAACATTATAAAAAATAGAAATGAAATTCTGCCAAGCCTAATGATCAGGTGAGCTAGGCACACGACCACACACCCAGGCCCAGATTTTGAAGGGACGCAATCCAGGAAGCAGCATCTGAGCACACCTGGTGGATTGGCTCCCATATGCAACGTAGTCAGCCAAATGTCAGACTTTCCCGGGGTCGTGAATCACTCTGAGGCTTAGGTGGGATGTAAGCATCTCGATGCCAGCATGAGGCAGTGGTGCCTATGCCCGGAGGCAGGAACGTAAATGCCTTCAGAAGTTTTACTCTGAAAACGTAGGTGCCAACTGCATTTCAGAGCCTAGAGGGTTTGCAGGAGTTTTGTAGATCACTTAAGAGCTAAAACAGGGGCCTACAGAGGTGGTGGAATCTCCATCTTTAGTGGTTTTTAAGCTGTGGCTTGACAAAGCCCTGGCTGGGATGGTTTAGCTGAGGTTAGTCCTGCTTTTAGCAGGAGGTTGGACTAGATCCCTCCTGAGGTCCCTTCCAACCCTCATCTTCTATGATTCTAACTTCTTTCACCAATTCCACCCAGGTGATTTGTTGTCATATATGCTTTAGAGTGATGTGCCCTAGAGAACACTCAAAAATGGACCTCTCTTTCTCAGACCAGTGGCTAATGGCCGGCCTTCCCTCCGGTGGGTCTCGCACCTTCCTGCTTGTAGTGGGCCAGGAAGTTGCCCATCACCCCATCTTCCCAGGGGAGGGGGTAGGGACCCGGGCCCACCCGCTCCTCCGGGTCCCAGCCCAGGGGTCCTATGAGAAGCAGCTATGTGCTGCTGGTACTGCTTTCCAAACGGCACACTCTTCCCCTGGGCTAATTTTCCCCCTCCTTCAGTCTTTCTGGCCTCTTGAGCTGGTACCTTCCTCCTCACTGCTCCGCTCCGGAGCTCTGCTCCCCAGTCCGTTCTTCTGCACAGCTCAGCACTCCTATCACCACAGCTCAGCATGGCACTCCTACTTCCTCCAGCTCGTGCCCTGTGTGTTTGGGGCAGAGCCCTTTTATGGAGCACCTGGCTGATCCTTAATCAGCCTCAGTTGCTCCTAATTGCCCCCAGTGACTCTGAGTTAGTCAGCAGGGAACAAGGCCCGGAGCATTCTGGGGCTCACATACCTTCCATCCACCACCCTTCTACTGCCTTCTGCCTTCACCATATCACAGACCTTAATGTGTTCTAAAATTTCCATTTAGTTTAGTGATGTCTGTTAATGACCATTTTTCTGTCCTCACAGCTCGCTGTTTTGCTGAATTTATGACTATGGAAAATCAAACCACTGTAACCGAGTTTATTCTCTTGGGACTTTCAAATGACCCACGCCTCCAGATTTTCCTGTTTGTGGTCTTTTTATTTATTTACCTACTCACCACGATAGAGAATATGGTGATCATGCTAGTGATAAAGGTTGATTCTCACCTTCATACCCCTATGTACTTTTTCCTGTCCCATTTAGCCTTTGTCGATATCTGCTATTCTTCCACCACAGTGCCTAAGATGTTGAAGAACTTCCTCTCAAGGCCAAAAACAATTTCCTTTCATGGCTGCCTTGCTCAGATGTTCTTCTTTACTCTGTTGGCTGCGACTGAAGTTTTCATTCTCTCAGCGATTGCTTATGATAGATACGTCGCCATATGTAATCCTTTGCATTATGTGGACACCATGAAAAGAGGAGTCTGTAGGATGCTGGTTGCTGGTTCGTGGGGGATCAGTTTTTTCTACTCGTTGTTAAATACTCTTTCAGTATTAAAGTTACATTTCTGTGGGCCCAGTGAAATTGGCCGTTTCAGCTGTGAGCTCGCTGTACTATTCAGCCTCTCCTGCACTGAGGCATTTTCCAGCCAGATGCTCATTCTTTCTTCCAGTCTGTTATTAGCACTGAGCTCTTTCCTCTTTACCGTGAGCTCCTACAGTCACATCCTCTCCACCATCTTCAGGATACACTCCTCTGAGGGCCGGCAGAAAGCCTTCTCCACCTGCAGCTCCCACCTCATCGTGGTGGGTTTCTGCTATGGGAGTGGGCTGTGTAGATACCTGCAACCCAACTCATTCTCATCAGTGGTTCTAGACAGACTCTTCTCCATCCAGTACAGCATCTTAACACCCAGGTTGAATCCCCTCATCTACAGCTTGAAAAACAAGGAGGTGAAGGCAACGCTCAGGAAAACAATGGGAAAGAAGCCCATAGTTTTTGAGGTGATGTGAAAAACTTGAACTTCTGTGTTTAATAAAGAAGGTAACCAATACTGGCAACTGAGTGAAAATGTGTGCATAATTTTTCTTCTTCTTCTTTCCCCCCGCTCCTCCCAGATGTGGTGAAAAGGCGGTGAGTTAATGGCCTCACCATTTAGACTTTCACCCTTGTGAAAAGTAAGCATAAAATGTAATCATTAAGGTGTGTAAAATGCTACCACATTCAGAAACAGCACCCCAGCTGGTTTAAACCAAAATACCTCCATGTGAATTTGTGGGCCAGATCCACAAAAGGACTTGCATGTTGTGATGCTCGGCATCACAATGCCCAAATTATTAGGTGTGTAGAAAATCACCAGAACAACAATGGTATCTACAAATCTTGGGTGAGGCATCTAGGTTCCCTGCAAAATGAATGAGGAGAGAGATGCACCTAAAATGGGATCCACAAAAGCCAGCACACTTATTCATTTGTTGGCCTCTCTCAATGTCTCCCACTGAAAAAATAGAAAAAAGCAAAAATGATTCCAGCCTAGTGGGTGGGGCACTTGGACACAAAGGGTCTAGTCTGCCTGGTCCAATCATAGAATCATAAAAGATTAGAATTGGCAAGGACCTGAGGAGGTCATCTAGTCCAATCCCCTACTCAAGCAGGACCAACTCCAACTAAATCATCCCATCCAGGGCTTTGTCAAGCCGCACCTTAAAAAACTCTAAGGATGGATAGTCCACCACCTCCCTACGTAACCCAGTCCAATGCTTCACCACTCTCTTAGTGGAAATGTTTTTCCTAATATCCAACCTAGACCTCCCCCACTGCAACTTGAGACCATTGCTACTCGTCATCTGCCACCACTGAGAACAGCCTAGCTCCATCCTCCCTGGAATCCCCCTTCAGATAATTGAAGGCTGCCATCAAATCAGTCTTCTCTTCTGCAGACTAAACAAGCCTAGCTCCCTCAGCCTCTCCTCATAAGTTATGTGGTCCAGCCCTCTAATCATTTTCATTGCCCTCTGCTGGACTCTCTCCAATTTGTCCACATCCTTCTTGTAGTGGGGGGCCAAAAATATTCAAAATGAGGCCTAATCAGTGCCGAATAGAGGGGAATAATCACTCCCTTCAATCTGCTGGCAATGCTGCTAATAATGCAGCCCAATATGCTATTAGCCTTCTTGGTTAAAACGGCACACTGTTGACTCATCCAGCTTCTCGTCCACTGTAACCCCTAGGTCTGTTTTTTGCAGAACTGCTAGCTAGGCAATTGGTCCCCAGTCTGTAGCAGTGCATGGCATTCTTCTGTCCTAAGTGCAAAACTCGGCACTTGTCCTTGTTGAACCTCCTCAGATTTATTTTGGCCCAGTCCTCCAATGTGTCTTAGATCATTCGTGCATAATTAGTTATTTATAGACAGTGGAGCATCTTCAACAGGAGAGATTGAGGTAGCTACACATCTGAGTAGTCAATAGCCAAGTTTTTAGGGGGCTTTCCAGAGAGGTGGAAGACCCCTGGTCAAAACCTTTCTTCCCCTCAAGAAGAGGGCAGAATTGAGAATGGGTGTCCCACATCCGAGGTGAGTGCTTTAATGACTCATGAGAATATATACAATTACCACTGATATAGTTTGCATATAACACAAAAATTGGGGTGAGTGGTAAATAATGAAGCAGGCAGGCCACTGAATCAGAGCAATCTGAATTGCTTGGTATACTGGGTGCAAGCAAACAATATGTGTTTCTATATAGTTTAATGTAAATGTAAGAACAAAGATAATAGTTCATACTTACATGATGGGGGACTCTATCCTGTGTGATGGGGTGGCCTTCGTGCTCCCGTGGGCCGAGCGCTTTTCCAGTGTGGTGGGCACAAAATGGCCACCCGGAGCTCCCACCAGTCTTAAGATGGCGGCCGCCTCGCTTCTGCCCAGTCTTCCTTCAGGCCTTCGCAGGCTAAGCAGTGCCCTCGGGACCTTAGGTTCTAAGGTTGGGGTAGGGGGTGTCCGAGCCCACCCTCTTCTTCGGACACCATCCCAGAGACCCTGGTTGACAGCAGTGGCTGGCTGCTGCTATAAGGCACTGTGTAAGTCTTTTCTCTGGGCTACTTCCCTACCCTGGTCTTCGTTGGGGCTAAGTAGCCACTCCACCGGGCAAGCCCCTGCTTTCCTCTGGCTCCTGCCTCTCACAGTTCTCCTTCAACTTCTCCTTCTCTCCAAAGCTCCAGACCTCCAAACTCCAAGAGCACCCTGCCTGCCTGGCAGGGAGCTTATATCTGCCCTCAGCCAATGCTTAATGGGACTCAGCTGACTCTGGTCTCAGCTGACCCTAATTGGTCTCAGCTGACTCTGGCCTCAGCTGGCCCTAATCAGCCTGGAGGAAGCCTTAGGCAGCTGCTAGGGGAACAGGGCCTTTGTCATTCTTAGGCTAAAATAGCGCCCTTCTACCACCCTCCGGTAGCCCCTCTCACACCTGGGATAGACTCTGAAAAATATTTGTGTGTCATGGTGGATAATCAGTTGAATATGATCTCCTGGTGCGATGCTGTAGCTAAAATGACTTATGGAATCCTTGCATGAGAAAACAGGGGAATCTCAGATAAGAGTAGAGAAGTTATTTTACATCTGTCTTTCTCACTGATGTGACTCCTGCTTGAGTGCAGTGTCCAGTTCTGATGTCCAAAGTGCAAGAAGGATGTTGAGAAACTGGAAAGGGTTCAGAGAAGAGCTCCAAGAATGATTAAAGGATCAGAAAATATGCCTTGTAGTGAAAGATTCAAAGAGCTTGACCTGTTTAGTTTAACAAAGAGAAGGGTAAGGGGTGACTTGATTATAGTATTTAAGTACCTACATGTGGAACAACTATGTAATAAGAGGCTCTTCAGCCTATCAAAGAAAGATGTAACATGATGCAGTGGCTGGAAGTTGGAGCTAGTCAAATTCACACTGGAAATAAGGTGTACAATTGTAGCAGTGAGAGTAATTAGCCATTGGGACAATTTAATAAGGGTCATGATGGATTTTCTGTTATTGACAATTTTGAAATTAGGATTGGATGTTTTTCTAAAAGCTGGCCTAGAATTGATAACTATCGTAATTTTTTTGCAAGGCCACTGGACCCCAACCCTCTCCTCAACCCAAATAGTTATGAGTTCCAGAGGGGTAGTTGTGTTAGTCTGTTTTTAGCAAAACAGTGAGAGTCCTGTGGCACCTTAAAGACTAACAAATTTATTTGGGCATAAGCTTTTGCAGGCAGAAACCCACTTCGTCGGATGCATGAAGTGGAAACTTCAGTTTGGTAGGTCTATATACACATGCAAGGATGGGTGAGTTACATCACCGTGAGGAGAGCAAGTGTTAACGAGGTAAATTCAGTCAGGGTGGATGAGGCCATTCACAACAGGTGATGACAAGGTGTGAATATCAAAAGAGGGAACATTATTTTTTGTAGTGGGCTAGCCACTCCCACTCTCTATTCAGACTCAGTCTGATAGTGTCAAGTTTGCAGATGAGTTCCAGCTCTGCAGTTTCGCGCTGGAGTTTGTTTTTGAAGGTTTTTTGTTGAAGTATGGCAACTTTCAAACCTGTTACTGAGTGTCCAGGGAGACTGAAGTGCTCTCCTACTGGTTTATGGATGTTACCATTCCTGATGTTTGATTTGTGTCCATTTATTCTTTTGTGTAGTGACAGTCTGGTTTGGCCAATGTACATGGCAGAGGGGCAGTGTTGGCACATGATGGCGTATATCACAGTAGTAGATGTGCAGGTGAACGAGCTCCTGACGGTGTGGCTGAAGTGGTTAGTTAGCAAGTAGTTATGCAATTTTTCTAAAACAAAAACAGCTTAGGAATGTTAACTTACCATTGCCTCTGCACTACTGTAAATGCAATTTACCAAACTGTATTCAGGGAGAGTCTGCTGACCCAGTCATCCCTGTCACGATATATTGCCGTTCAGCATTGAAATGTAACATTTTATATACTTGAAATTCCAGCAAGAATCAATTCTGTGCTCCTCCACTGAGATATTTGAGACAATAATCCTCTGTGTGTTGTTCTATTGCAAGCCCCTCCACCTCCACCGCTCACTCCAGTGCAGTAAAAACTGAATCCAACATAACTTCCAGGATCGTTCCAAGAGGAAACGTTTCCACAATGAATTTGTGGTCGAAGTTCTTGAGAGGGCCACAATTCTAGATCTAGGACTAGAAGCAGAGGGACTTAAGACTGGAGAAAAGGCAGGCTGAGAGGTCGGAGGAAAGGTTAGGCTTGCCGCACAGCTGGACGACACAGTTTCAGCAGAGAAGCATACTTTTCTGGGAACTGCTCCTGGAACATGAACGGCAGCTAAAGGTGGAGGGAGCTCAGCAGAGAGAAATCTCTGATCGTCTTATCTCTGTCATGGCTGCAAGATTACCAGCTCCTGCTGCCTCTCCCACATCATGGCTTGATTCCCCTGAGCTGTCCCGTCCATCCAGGAACTGACTGGAAAACTCCGAATCTGGGTGGTCCAGGCAATCAGGCCCCATGTGTGGCTGCTCGTGGCACTATCTTAATCCCCTCTCCTGTGGATATTTCCACTCCTCTTCCCTGGTACCAAGTGCATGGAAAACAAGAAAAGAAAGGCAAGGAAAATGTGGGGTCAGGGGAGGGGACGTGTAGTGGTGGGAGATTTCTGTCGTGTTTGCATCAGTTAGTGCACTTCTGGTGTTGTTTTTGGTGGGGTTTTTTGGTGGTTTTTTTTTTTTTATGTTTGTTTTGTAACTGTTCTTTTGTAACTGGTGTTTGGTGTTGTAATGGTAGCTGACCTGCCTGGCAATAGGTGACCATCGTACTGTTCTAACGTATCTTATAAAGAAAGCCTTTCATGTTATTAAGAATGTGTATTGCTATCACTGCCTCTCATCACACCGCCATGATGTGGAATAAAGAAGCTAATCACATGACCAGGAACAATTAGGAATTACTCAGGAAACGCTATTCCTTGATGCTGTTAGGTGCAGCGTGCACAGTTCAGTCACGTTCTTATATGAATCAATACTGTGAATCATCCCCCACCTCCAATTTGTAACTCATCATGTCATTCATTCATAAGTACAACCCCTCCCAAGAACAGATCTCTTCCCCTGGGCCAATCAATTAGCCATATACCTCCACACAAGCAAATTCAAAGAGGTACTGTTCCCCCGCTTCCATTGGGCCATGCAAGTCCATAATGGGGGAGCACAAAGCATCCTTTACTTCTGTTACCCGGGTGCATCCCACTCCAACCGTGGTAGGTGCACTGTCTGGCTGACTCCCTGTCATGGGTCTATTCAGGGGGAAACAGCTCATCTCTGACAACATAGAGATTGCAAAGAGCACTGCAAGCCACTGTGATGTGGACAGCGTTGGAGACACGGGCATCCAAATGGGTCTGTAGACATCTCCAGTAGGGTTTCAGTTTGTCAAAAGCCCATTGTACAACCACTCTGGGCGTGTAGGTAACCATCTCTTGCCCAGGCCTCTGCAAGTTGGTACAGTTTCAAAAGCCAAGGCAACAGGGCACCTTCCAGAATAATGGTGGGGAAAGTAACTCCATTGCTGACCGTGTCCTTTGGTGGGAAGTGTCCCAGCCTGTCCCTGAATGTAGAATCTCAATAGGCAAAAACCCCTAGCATCGTGAACTTTCCCAGTCCAGCCCACACTAAAATTCATAAATAAGCTTCTGTGGTCCTCGGGGGACTGCCTAACATTGGAGTAGTACCTTGTGCGGCTGGCGTACTCACGTGATTCTTGAGGAAGGAAAATTATGAGCATATAAATCCCATCAGTGGCCCTGGAACAGATTGGAAACCCCATTCTCTCAAAGCCAGGAATTACCTCTGGAATATCTTTAATGCCCACCACTGTGGGGGTAAACCACACGCCTGATTATGTCAGAAACTTCCACCCACAGCCGGCTTTCTAACCTAAATGGGCCTATAGTAGTCTGGGGTAGCTAGCTTCCAGTCGGCTATAACAACCCTTTTCTCAATTGGCAAGGGTAGCTTCTTGATTGTGTCTTTATGCTAGAAACTCGGGGAAACGGGTCACAAAACTCCAGAAATGTAGCTTCCTTCATGTGAAAGGCTGGTCATCCCAGGTCTGCATGATAATGGGATACCACCAGTATATGCATGTGACCCGGTGTGTGTCCGCTGGTGGACATTTCAGTGGCATTTTCTGACCCACCAAAGACACCTGACAGAGCTTTGATGGAGCAGGATAAGGAGGCAGAGGAGGAGGACTTACATGGGGATGGCAGACTTGCATTGGCACATGCTGTTGCGTAAACTTGGTACAGCCACTGATGCCCCTTGCCTAGACCAGCACTTCTGGCGCAGATCCACAAGCACAGAAAGGTGGGATCCCATCATCATGCAGAGCTGGGATGAACAGCCGTGGAGCCAGAACTTTCACATGAAGAAAGCCACCTTTCAGGATCTTTGGGACCGGCTCGACCCAAACCTCTAGCACAAAGACACACTCATGACACACTCAACCCTTGCCAGCCAGGAAGCAGATTGTTGAAGATGATGGGAAGCTGGCTGCCCCAGACTGCTAAAGGCCCATTGCCCACCAGTCAACAGGTGATACTGAAATGGAAATTGTGAAAACGTTTAGAAAACTGGAAAATGTAATCAAAAACTAAATTTTCAACTTTTCATCAAACTGTATGGTCCAATGACAAAATGTTTTGTCGGAACATTTTCAAACAGCTCGAACACAGAACAAACCTTTGGCCCAATTTTCAGATGTGTCGAGCAACCAGAATGTCTAATAACTGTGTCCAAACACAGTGAATTAACACTTTATCCATCTTATGATGGCAAGGGAAAGAGGGCCCTGAAAAATATACCAGTAGAGCTAATCAGAAAATGTTTTTTTCCCCCATGAAGAAGTTCAATGAAAACAAACAAAAATGTTTCCATTGATATTTTCCCTGGAAAATTCTGACTTTTCATAATTAAATAACTGAACAGGGTGGTTTTCAGCTGAAAAGTTTTCAGCCAAAAATGTTTCATTTTTCATGTTTTTTCAATGAAAAGTCAAAATTTTCCATGCAAAGCGGACATTTTAAAAAAATTGTCAAAAATGCAAATTTCCTTTAAAAAAAGTTTTGATTTAGAAAGTTCCACCAGCCCTATGTCATAATGCAAACAAGAGGAAATGATTAGAAACTTCATCCTTTGTTTTTGTTTTTTTTTTTTTGCCAGGACTTGCATAGATGTTGGTGTAAGCTGAACCTCTAAAGCTTTGGCATAACTCAGTGTGAGTGGGAGTAATTTACAGACTGAGTGGGGAAGAAGTGCTACAGTGGGAAAATGTGGGGATAAAAAAGGGTGGGCAGAAGCAGGACCTGTTTCAGTGATTGGTGGTATTGATGTAAGTCTTTTCTCATGAATGACGTGATTAAAGATGATGGAGGTCATTGACAGAGCCATAAATGTCAGCAAAGAAGGTCTGAGCTCAGGCAGTTGCTCTGAAGAATATAGTGGCCAGAGAGAAGGTTTAACCATCCCCCAGGATAGCATCCATAATCTAAACTCTTTCCCTGCAGTGCCTGACATGTCCTTGTAATTAGTGTTGTGTTTTCTGCATGGTCCTCTGAGAGATTCTGCTAATTAAACCATAAGACTGTCATCAAGGAGATGAAAATGGAAGTGAGCCTTTAATACAAAACGTCTCAGTTCCTCAGAGGAGCCTCTGTCCACTAAAGGTGTTACTGAGTCTTCAAAGACAGTGGACCCAGTCTCTGGCTTTCTGGCAAATCCATGTAAGTCTCTGATTTATTTATTTATCA
>NW_027131842.1:0-29304 GCF_026122565.2 Emydura macquarii macquarii | reverse complement strand
CAGATAAATGCAATGACCATATTCACCATGCGCTCACAAGATCACAATTCTAAAATCACGCAGTGCTCAAGCAGGCTAAGGAACATATGGCCACAAGATATCAATGGGACCAAGAGGTTAGTAGGATTCAAAGAGGGACCGGAGGTTGATCTAGGGAAGCAGAAAATCCAATTACAGTAGTAAGGGGTTTTTCAAATAGCTTGAGAGGGTCATAAACCTTCCTGATTTACACCATAAAATATGTCTGTGTCAGGAGGAATTTTCCCCTGGGAGCAGGTTATCTCACAGCTGGCTATTGTACGGCTTCTTCTATCTTCCTCTGAAACTTCTATTCCTAGCCTCAGAAAAAGGGGCTTAATGTACTACAGGTCTGATCCAGTCTGGCATTCCCTATCGGTGGTGTACGTGAGAATATAGGTACAGCCACACAGGGTCAGACCAATGGTCCATGAAGCCCAGTATCCTGTCTTCCTGAGGGCCAATGCCAGATGCTTCAGAGGGAATGAACAGAACAGGTAATCATTATGTGTAAATCCAAGACTATGTTTTTGTTGATCTTCCTTGACCTTCTGAAAGACTCTAGACATGCACTGAGAGCAGAATGATGTTTCCTTCAATATTACCTAGTCTCCTGTTACTTTTCCTTTCAGGAAGTAAATTTCAAAATACCTTGGACCCACACAGTACACCATGTCAGCTGTCAATGACACCAAATTCCAACCTGCAGTCTTCCTTCTCACTGGCGTAGCTGGGCTGGAAGACGTCCATGTCTGGATTTTCATCCCTTTCTGCTTAATGTATGTTATTTCCATATTAGGAAATTCAGTCATTCTGTTCATTATAAAAACAGATCCATCCCTCCATGAGCCCATGTACATTTTCCTTTCCATGCTGGCTGTTACAGACCTTGGCTTATCGTTATCCACCCTACCAACAACCCTGGGCATATACTGGTTTCACTTTAGGGAGATCAGCCACGATGCCTGTTTTGCCCAGGTGTTCTTCATCCACTCACTTACGTTAATTGAATCATCTGTGCTCTTGTCCATGGCCTTTGACCGTTTTGTTGCGATCTGTAACCCGCTGAGATATGCTTCCATCTTAAGCCCATCAAGAATAGCCAAGATGGGACTGGTGTCTCTGCTAAGAGGGGTTATCCTAATATTACCACTCCCCATTCTCCTGAAACAGCATCGATACTGCAAGGATAGCATCCTCTCCCAGTCCTACTGCCTGCATTCAGACGTTATGACAATGGCTTGTTCAGATATCAGCGTCAACATCATCTATGGTTTCTTTTTAACAGTCTCTTCACGGGGATTGGACATGCTGTTCATCCTCCTATCCTATGTGATGATCTTTAAATCAGTGCTGAGTATTGCATGCCACGGGAAGCGCCTCAAGGTCCTAAATACCTGCGTCTCCCATGTCTGCATTGTCCTTCTCTTCTACACACCACATATTGCCTTATCTGTGATATATAGATTTGTGAAGAACTTTTCTCCGATATTGGCAATTGTCCTGGGTAACGTCTATATGCTAGTCCCGCCCCTGATGAACCCAATTGTGTACAGCGTGAAAACAGAAGCAATTCGTGTGAGGATAATCAGGGTATTCGTCAAGTGAAGGGTCAGTTCATCACGCAGCTCCCTAGAATGAAATGTCTGTAACTAGCTTCATGCTATCCCCAGTCTCCACTGTGCAGGGGGAAGCTTTGGGACAGCGAGAATCCACCCTGGGCGGCTGGTCTTATGGTTTGTGCACTGCTCTGCGGTTCAAAGTCCCGGCTCACACAGGGATTCTGTGCCAGAGTTTGGCATTTTTTGTTTGTTACCTAAATCCTGGTGCCCTACCTTACCCACAAGACCCTCCTTCCTTTTCCCAGCCACAGGATAGGAGCACCGGGTCACGACCTAGAACTTAAAGTGTTGAAACCCTTCTCCTTTTTGTGCTCCTGTTGCACACAGCTGTGGGTGTTCCTAGTTCAGCCATAAGATTGGGTGTGATGTTCAAATTGCTGGGTGAGTTTGTAGGGACTGTGTGATACAGAAGGTGAGACTAGATAATCATAGTGTTCTCTTCTGGCCTTAAAATCTAGGAATAGTTACACTGCAAATTGCATTTATTTCCATTGTCTCATGAGAGTTTAGAAACATCTTCCAGCAACTGGAACAACTCTTAAACAACTTCTCCCCTGTGTTTTAAGTCCATTTAGTCCTCCCTGAAGAAAGAAACAGGTTCACACCAATGCTAGGTGAAATTTTCCAGACAGATTGTTCATTTGCTGGAAAATGCAGGTTCAGCTGATTTGAAACGATTTGCAAATTTGATAAAATAGTTTTGGCCTTTCACAAAAATGATCAGAGATGAGGGAGAAAGTGGTGGGGCTGTCTCTCGTCACCCAGCATAATCTTTAGGTCATTGATTAGAGTACTCATGCAGGTTGTGGGACAGCCCAGATTCAAATCCCCCTTTTCACCAAACCTGAAATGGAGTCACTAGAAATTTTTCAGAATTGCCACCGGACCAAAAAATCAGTTAGGGTTGGCGCTTGGAGGACATTAAGAGGATATAGGCACCCCAAAATTTGCTTTAGCCCCGCCCCCCCCCGGTAGCCACCCCACCTTCTGCAAAGGGTGGCATGCGCCACTCTCTGGTCATCCAGCTCTGAATGTTGACGATATGCAGGGTTGTCCTTAAGGCAAATGGCTCACTAGGTGAAGGGAGCTCCCCATACAGTGACCGCTGTCCTGCAGTCTGGGAAGATGGGGGCAGGAACCAGGGGTGGAGCTTTTTTCAGGCAGGGGAGATTCCCGGAAGTGGATCTGACATGGCCCCAGGATCAGCCCCGTGCAGGGAAAGAGGAAGTCCTGCCTCTCCCTAGCCCAGCCGGGACTAGCAGTTGGAGTCTGGCACAGGGTGGGTGCGCCTGCCTGGGCACCCCTCACCAGAGCTGGGCCCAGCGCTTGCAGGCTACAGGGGCCTTGGGTTGCCTGTGTGTGTATGTGTGTGTGTGTCAGGGGGTGTCTTTATAGAGCTGTGTGACATTCCCCACGGTATATTCTGGACTCTTTGAATGGCTGTGCCCCCTTCATTCTCCACCTCAGTTTGGCTTTTGCACTGCTTTGCTGATGAGCAACACAACCTGCCAGGCTCTGGTCACTCATAGCCCTCAGCATGCAACGTTACATGAATGCTCTCCCAGCCCCTCATTAGCTACACACAGGGCAACACCAGCCACTTCTCGAGGCCTAGTCTTGCACCCTAGAAATGTACATCTTGTACTGTCCCATCTGTTCACTGTACAAAGCAAGCTCATGTAAATCCATTTTTCCAGAAAAGGACAATAATTATGCACCAGCTTTGCTGTTTCAAGCATAGTTTCCCACACACTTTGAACTGCGGAGATTGGTCCCAGGCTGGGAAGGAAATCCATCCTGTGTATGAAGAACTGTGAACTGTCTTCAACATAAAATGGGGTGAGAAAAACTGTTTGTGAAACAAATAAAAAATAAACACACCGTCTTACTCCTAAACTTTACCAAGTGAAGTAAGATTTGAAGCAAACAGTTTTGACATTTATTTCTCATGACTTGTGATCACTTTAAATCTTTCTTGCTATTGTTAATAAACTGGTTTCATTGCTTTATCCTAACCACTGAGTTTGAGTCAAAGTCTTTCAAGCAACCTTGGTTCAGTAGAGAGATTGGAGGACAGAGGTAATGAAAAATGTATTGTTTCTCATTTTGTACCCTCCTCCTCTCTTTGAGTAACCCCCCTTTGCCCCTACTGGGTGTAAGCAAAGCAGTCTCCCATGCATGCACATGAGATTCAAAGTGTAATTTGGGCCTGACTGTGATCTCCTTTACCCCAGGGTAAGTCAAGAGTAATGCTACTGAAATGAATGCAGTGACTCTGGATTTGCATGGGTGTCACCGACAGCAGAATTTGCTCCTTTGAGTTCAGTGGGGTTATTTCCCAATTTTCACTGGGGTGAGAGTATAAGGCCCAATGGGCGAAATCTACCCTTCATGTGACACCACTGAAGGCAATGGGAACTCTGTGTGTAGAGATTCCAAGCTCTTTGGGAGAAGGATTGTGTTTTTGCTCTGTGTTTATGCGGTGCCTCACACAATGGGGTGCTGGTCCATTAGCACAGCTAGCTGGTGCTACGGCTGTATATATAATGATATGTGATAATTAGTCGAGGATCAAGCCCCTCTTCATGTCTTTCAGTAGCTGTTCTGAAGTGATCTTTACAGCTGTTGAGATTATATTCAACAAGCCAGTTCCATCGCAGCCTCATGCAAGCCATACGAGTGGGAGAGCATACTGGATGTGCAGAGGGGAAAGCATTTAATAAGGAACAGGAGTTGGAAGACCATACAGATGCCCGTGAATAAAATTGCTACTCCTATTTTCCTGATTACCAAATTGGGGAGTTGCGAGGTCTCATCAGAAGACCATATATCTAAGTACCAAATCTAAGTAGTCATTTAGCACTCCTGCCATATCCGCCTTTTCTGTTATTATTTTTCCCCGTTCATTGAGTAACGAGCCCACCTGTCCTTGGTCTTCCTTTTGCTTCTAATTTATTTGTAGAATGCTTTCGTGTTACCCTTTATGTCTCTAGCTTGTTTAATTACATTTTGTGCCCTGGCCTTTCTAATTTTGTCCTGCGTACTTGTGTTAATTGTTTATATTCATCCTTTGTAATTTGACCAAGTTTCCCCTTTTTGTAGGACTTTTTTGACTTTTAGATCACTTAAGATCTGCTGGTTAAGCCAGGGTGGTCTCTTGCCATACTTCCTATCTTTCTAACACAATGGGATAGTTTGTTTTTGTGCCCTTAATAATGTCTCTTTGACAAACTGCCAGCTGTCTTCAGTTGTTTTTTCTCTTAGACTTGATTAACAATGGGATCTTATCTACCAACTCCCTGAGTTTGCTATAGTCTTCCTTCTTGAAATCCATTGTCTTTATTTTGTTGTTTTCCCTCCTACCGTTCTTTAAAATCATGAACTCTATCATTTCCTGATCACTTTCACCCAAGCTGCCTTCCACTTTTAAATTCTCAACCAGTTCCTCCCTGTTTGTTGAAATCAAATCCAGGACAGCCTCTCCCCTAGTAGTTTTCTCTACCTTCTGAAACAAAAAAATGTGTCCAGTGCATTCCAAGAACTTGTTAGACAGTCTGTGTCATGCTGTATTATTATCCGAGAAGTTATTATCCCTGTAGTTGAAGTCCCCCATCACCATCAAGTCCTGTGCTTTCGATTATTTTGTTAGTTGTTTAAAAAAAGCATCATCCACCTCTTCTTCCTGGTTTGGTGCTGTGTAGTTGACGCCTACCATGACATCGACCACTTTTTTACCTCTTTTATCCTTACTGTGATATATCAAGGGCAGAGGGTGGCAGGAGAGTCTTCAAT
This sequence comes from Emydura macquarii macquarii, assembly GCF_026122565.2. Lineage (NCBI taxonomy): Eukaryota > Metazoa > Chordata > Testudines > Chelidae > Emydura > Emydura macquarii. The sequence goes on along the minus strand of NW_027131842.1, from coordinate 23,872 downwards.
TTGCAAACTAGGGTGGGTGGGCGGGCTCATGCCCACCACTCAAGGCCCTTCCCCCAGCCCAAGGGGAGGAGCCACCGGACCTAGAGAGCAACTAATTTCGGGGGACAACAAATGTAAAAACAGGAAGGGCGTGAGGGTCAGAGGTATAAAAGAAGGGAACCGGAGGGGGCACCAAGCAGAGAACCCCAGACAGCGCCCACCACTCCCGGAAGGTGTCCATGGAGCCGGTGGACGCCGCCCAGAAGAACTCTGCCCGGAGACGTGAACGGAGAAGGGAACGGAAATAGGCCCCACAGTTGCAGGACACCTCCCCAGCCAACCTCCCCTCCCTGGTATTGAAGATGGCGACTTTGGCCAGGGCCAGGAGGAGGTTGTCAAGGAGGTCCCGCGACTTCGTGGGGCCACGGACAGGGTGTGCATAAAGAAACAAGTGTGGGGAAAAGTGGGGAGGAGCCGGAAGAGGGGCTGCAGCCTGGCACACTCCAGGTACACGTGCGCCAGGGTCTCCCTCATGCCGCAGAAGGGGCAGGTGTCAGGGCGGGGGGTGAACCGCGCCAAGAACACGCCCGTGCTCACGGCTCCGTGCAGGAGCCGCCAACTGATGTCCCCGGTGGGCCATGGGGTCAAGGTGGAATACAGGCTGGCCCACCGGGGGTCCCCGCCCTCTAGAGGTGGCAGCAGGGTCCTGCCATTTGGTGTCGGGGCTGGACGCGAGGGCGGGGAAGTGAAGGGTGTGGAGCACGAGCGTGTAAAGGTGGTCTCTCGGCGCGGTTCGGAAGGGCACCGGTGGCAAATCGTGCAGCTGGATCGGTGCGTGGGGATGGGGGGGACTGAGCGGGTTCGCGGGGCCGGGGCCCGATGGAGAGTGCCGGAGGGCCGGGACTGAGGGGCGGGCGGGGAGCGCCCTCTCCCAGAACCCGCACGAGGTAGGCGTGAGCAGCAGGGGGCAAGGCTGCCCTCACCTCCTGGAGTACGTGCCGGGGGGGGTATGAAGGGTGGAGAGCCCCATGCGTCGAGCCAGCACATGGGGATCCACCCAGTCCCCCCGGGCGTAGTCCAGGAGGTCTCCGATCTTGGTGACTCCCGCCAGGACCAACCTCCGTCGCACCGAGGGGGTCTCCGCCACCTGCACACCAAGTTGTGGGTTGTGTAGCAGGGGCTCCGCGAGGAGATCCTCCCCCTCGGGGACCAAAGGGGGCCTGGAGGCAGAGACCAGCCTCCAGTTCCGGAGGAGGTCCTCGTAGAAGACCGGCAGCTCGGAGAGGTCTCGCGGAAGACCCCTCGGGTGGAGAAAAAAGAGCTGCCGGTCGTATCGGAGCCCTCGGAGGTGGCGGACGAAGGCGTGCGCCAAGTGGCTCCACGCTGGACTATCTGCACCATAAAGGAGTCTCTGCAGGGCCTGAAGGCGGAAGGTGTGGACCTGGCTGCGGATGCAGCCCAGGCCCTGCCCCCCTTCCTCCAGGGAGAGACTCAGAATACCTGCAGAGACCCAGTGCAGTCCTGGCCAAAAGAACTCCAGAACTATCTTCTGGAGGTAAGCCAGGAAACTCGGGGTCGGGACCAGGGTGTTGAGGCGGTACCAGAGCATGGACAGGACCAGATGGTTGAGGACCAGCGCCCTCCCTCGAAGGGAGAGGCACTGGAGCAGTCCCGTCCAGCTCCGGAGCCGCCACACCACCCTGTCCGTTAAATCTTGCCGGTTCTCTGCCGGGGAGGGATGGGTGGCAGAAAGGTAAACGCCCAGATAGAGCAGCGGACCCGCGCTCCACCGGGTGGCTTGAAGTGCGGGTGGGAGGGAGCTCACCCGCCACCCGGCCCTTACCATCAGGCCAGAGCTCTTGGCCCAGTTGATCCGGGCGGAGGAGGCTGCTGAGTAGATGGCCAGGCAGGCCTCCAACCACACCAGGTCGCCCGGGTCCTGGACCACGAGGAGCACGTCGTCGGCGTACGCTGACAAGACCAGCCTCAGCACTGGCTCATGGAGCACCAAACCCGTCATCCTCCGATGAAGGAGACAGAGGAAGGGCTCAATGGCCAGGGCGTACAGCTGGCCCGACAGTAGACAGCCTTGGCGCACTCCACGCCCGAAGCTGACCGGTTCGGTCAGTGTCCAGTTGAGCTTGACCAGGCACTCCGCGGAGGCGTACAACACCCGGAGAAAACCCACAAAGTGGGGCCCGAAGCCGAACGCCCGCAGGGTGCCCAGGAGATACCCGTGGTCCATCCTGTCGAACGCCTTCTCCTGATCCAGGGACAGGAGGGCGAACGACAGACCATCCCTACACCCAAGCTCTAGGAGATCCCGGACCAAATACAGATTGTCGAAGATGGTGCGGCCCGGGACGGTGTAGGTCTGGTCGGGATGGACCACGTCCTGCAGCACGGACCCCAGCCTCAGGGAGACAGCTTTGGCCACGATTTTGTAGTCCGTGCAGAGGAGCGAGATGGGACGCCAGTTCCGGAGGTCCCCCTTCTTGGGCAGCAGGGCGAGCACGGCCCGCCTGCATGACAAGGGGAGCTCTCCGCTGGCCTCAGACTCGGCCCAGACGATGGAGAGGTCCGGGCCGAGGACGTCCCAAAACACGCAGTAGAACTCCACGGTCAGCCTGTCCATGCCCGGGGATTTGTTGGTGGGCATGAAGCGGAGGGTGGTCCCGCTCCTTGAGGGTGGTGTTAAAGTCCCCGCCCAGGACCAGGCACTCGCAAGGATCCAGTGCACCGAGGAAGGCGGCCGCCTGCTGAAAGAACCGCACCCGCTCTGGGCCCGCATTCAGGGCATAGACGTTGACAAGGTTGAACGGCAGCCCCTCCATGCAGACCCGGAGGTGCAGCAGACGGCCCGGCACAACCTCGGTGATCCCCAGCACCTTGGGCTGCAGGGTGGGGGAGAACAGTGTGGCCACTCCACCCGCGCGGGTGGAGAGATGACTCAGGTGCACCCCGTCTCCCCACTCCAGCCCCCAGCTGGCCTCGGCGGCTGGGTCTGTGTGGGTCTCCTGCAGGAACGCCATGGAGTACCCCCCTCCCGAAGGAAGGAGAGCACTTGCGTCCTGCGGAGATCCATCCTGCAGCCCCTGGTGTTCAATGTAGCGAAGACGACGGGCATCATGAGGAGGGCTGGGGGGGATCCTCGCGGCCAGGAACGCCGGCGGTTCTCGCTGGGCTCCGCAGCAGCCCGTGACTGGTCCCGAAGGCCAACAGGGCGTCACGGAAGCTGCGGGCCCGCTGGTAGGCCACGGCGTCCTGCCGCCCGGTCCCTTTCCCCTCCTTCAACATGTCCCTCACAGCCCGGAGGACGCGGTGGAAATCCCCCCAGCGCTGCAGCGCGAGCTGCACCCGGTTCCGGGCACCACGGGAGTCCCGGAGAAAGTTGCGCAGCTCTTCGTGCAGCGCCTCGGCGGGTTCGTCCTCTGGCCTGGCCCCCGCAACGACCCCGCTGCCAGACGGGACAGATGACGGGGGCAGCGGCGGAGGGAAGAGAGCAGTCCCTATAGGGCTGGGAGTGGCAAAAACGAAAGCCACCTCCTGAGAGCTCTCCAAGGGGAAGGAGACAACTCCAGGGGCGGCGGGGGCACAGGTAGCGGGGGGAGGGAGGGAGGATTCGGGGGCGGAAGGTGTAGGAGGGGCAGGATCAAGGAGAAGGGGAGGAGTTGAGACAGGGGGAGGGTCGTTGGAAGGATTAGGGGGAGGAACAGGGTCAGGATCAATTACGGAGTCCGCGGCATTTAAGCTAGCGGGGCGTGATGTCTCTGGAGGGGGGCCGGGAGCTGGAGGGTCGGGTGAGGCAGGGGAGATGGCCTCAGGGCCAGGCTTAGGAGCCGCACCATCTGTGGCTCCACACTCCTGGGGAGGGAAGACTGGGGCGACGGGCGGCCATCCCATGGTGAAAGGGCTGCAGTGGCCGCAACGGGGGCGGCACCATCGACCAGGGGAAGGGAAGGGTCCGGGACAGTCTGGGGTACAGGATCAGGGTCATCAGCTGGGGAAGGAGGGAAGGGAAAGGGGAGGGCAGCTGAGAGCCAGCCTCGGCCGAACCCCCCAAACGGGAGGGTTCATCCATCCCCGGACACGCTGGGGTTAGGCCCAAGGCGTCTATCTCCTCCATAAGGGAGGAGAAATCTCCCCCCGCCACCACGAGGTCTCCCTCGGTGGGGACCGAGGAGGGAGCAGCCTCGGCACTGGCAGAGGGTGCGAGGGGTATGGGGGCAGAGGGGCATCCGGCCAGGGACTCCCCTAGAAGGGACACTAGGAGGGAGGTGGTACCACCCACAGCTGCCGCTGCAGTCTCCTCGGCCGGTGACACCCACCGGGCACCGGCAGGGGGCGTGGCGGAAGGCCAGGGTCCAGCAGCCCCCTTGCGAGATTTGTAGGGGCGCTCACCCTCCTCGGTGATGAGGGGGAGGGAGCGCCGGATCCCAGCTTTGCGCTTGCTGTGCTTACCCTGCACGAGCACCCAGCCCTCCGAAGTGGAGGGCTGGGTGGTGGGGGCAGGGTCAGGGGGCAAGAGCGCAGGGGACGGGGTATTGGAAAGTGGAGGTGGGGCAGCAGGGGAAGGAAAGGCCTCTCCCTGGGGCGAGCCCTCTCCAGCGCCCACCAAAGGCGGCCCTGGCTCCCTCTCCCTCGCAGGCCCCGCTGGACTGCTCCGGGTGTCAGCGGGGCCCGCTCGCTCGTCTGGGCACACCGGGGGAGGCACCCCCGGGGCCCGAGCTGAGGTAGCAGGTGATGAAGGAGGGGCAGCCACAGGGACCGCATGGCTGAGTGGGGCGCCGCCGCTGGCCTGGCCAGCACCCTCCTGGGTACCGGCGGTCCCGGGCTCCCCGCTTTGCCGGGCCAGGGGGCAGTCCCTCCGGACGTGCCCCGTGGCCCAGCAGAGGAAGCACCGGGCCTCCCCCGCGCTATAATGGACCCTGTACTGGGCCCCTTGATGGGGCACCGGAAAAGACCCCTCGAGCGCCTCTCCGCCACGCGCCGCCGGTGGCAGCTGGAGCTGCACCTGCCGGCGGAAGGAGAGGACGTGGCGGAGGGCGGGGTCCTTGCAACCAAGGGGAAGTGGGCGGATGACAGAGATGGGCTTCCCCAGGGCAGAGAGGAAAGGCAGAAGGGCAGCATTGGGGAGAAAGGGCGGGACGGAGGTGAGGACCACCCGCACGCCCATGTCTTCCAGGGGCTCCACAGGGACGTGGACGCCCCCCACCGCCAGGCCCATCACCACCGCCTCCTGGGCGGTGGCCTCCGATGCCAGGAAGAAGACCACTTTCCTGTACATCTTGGAGGCCGCCACCACGGCCATGGGCCCCACCACCCGCGCCAACGCCCGCACGTAGATTTCTACGTGGGGCGAGGCAGGCACCAGAAGGCAGCGGACACCTTGCCTCCTGGTAAGGGTGGGGAAGGGGCCCCGGCCTTTAGGGATGGTGCTGGAGGCGGCGGTCGGGCCAGATGACGTGGCAGCGGCGGGCGGAGAACCCGCAGCGACCTGGGTGTACGCTCTGGGAGCGGCGCCGCCCCCAGAGCTGGTGGAGGGAACAGCGGGGGAAGGGACAGAGGGGGCGGGGGGAGCAGGCCCCATCACGGGTGGGGGCGTTGCCCGAGCGGGGCCTTTGCCCTTTTTCTTCCCCTGGCCCTTCTTCCCGGCCGAGGGTGCACCCCCCTGAGCAGTCCAGACGGCCGGTGGCCTGGTAGGGGTGGCGGGGGTAGACGCCTTGGGCGGGAGGGGGGGCTCGGGGCAAAAGGCAGGAGCGTCCAGGGAGGGGGTCCCGGCCCCAGACACACACGCCATCCTGGGGGAAGGTAGAACCACAGCGGGAAGGGTGGGAGTTAAGGAGGGGCAGCAGAGGAGGTGAGAGGGAGGACATGGGAGCGAGGTTGGAGGGGCGGGGGGGGGAAGGGAGATGGGGGAGGAGGGGGTGGACCGCTCCTCCCCGCTAGGCTGAAAGCAGGGGAGGAGAGCACCAGGGCAAATGAGTAGAAGGGGAGGGCGATCCAGGCAGGGGCGCAAAAAACACACTCACCAGCCCAGATGGAAGCACCGGCTTCTCCGGCTGCACTGGGAACAGGGGCTATTTCAACTTAAAGGGGGGTGCAGTGTGGGGGGGGAAACAAAGACACTGGGGGTTCAGGGAAAGGGGGCCATGAGCACCACGGGGCAGGAGTACTGAGCCAGGGCAGAGGGGGAAGCTGCAGCAGAAAGGAGAGAGGAAAGGGGCCAAAACAGGGCTGGAAAGGCTCAGTGGCAAGCCCACTGAGCCAAGGCAGGGCAGGGAGCAAACCAAAACAGGGCCTGGGCAAACCAAAGAAACAAACAAACCAAGGGCAGGGGCAGGGCAACCAAACAAACCAAAGTCAGGGGCAGGGGAGACAAACAAACAAACAGGGAGGAGGCTACAGGGTGGGGAGAGCTGCAGAAGAAGCAGGGGGCAAGAACAGGGAATGGGGGAGGGGAGGGGCAACCACAGCAGGGGGAAGGGTCCTCACGGCAGAAGCAGGGGAAGCAGCAGGCCCCCACAGCCAGCTGGGGGGCAAACAGGCAGGGCCCCCCTAAGAGGAAAAAGGAGCAGCAGCTCCCCAACAGCAAGAGAGTCTTGAAGGGAGGTAGGATGATCAGGGCTTTATTCCCTGCAGCCTAATTGGAGTCATGAGGGGGCAATTAGGAGTCAGCTGAGGCCAATTACGATCAGCCAGGTGCTCCATAAAAGGGCTCCGCCTCCCCCCCCCTCCCTCCCCCAAACACACAGTGCACAAGTTGGAGAGGCCAGAAAGGCTGAGGGGGGAAAAGTAGCCTAGGGGAAGAGACTGCGGCTTCACAGTACAGAGCCAGCAGTCTACAACTGCTGATCATAGGGCCCCTGGGCTGGGGCCCAGAGAAGCGGGTGGGCCCGGGTCCCTATCCCCCTCCCCCAGGGAAGATGGGGTGACGGGCAACTTCCTGGCCCCCAACAGGGGTGAAGCACGAGATCCACTAGGGGGAAGACGGCCATCAGCCACATTACTCAGAGACTTTCAACAAGCCTGTCTCTAGCTTGTTTAATTACATTTTGTGCCCTGGCCTTTCTAATTTTCTCCTACACACCTGTGTTATTTGTTAATATTCATCCTTTGTAATTTGACCTAGTTTCCACTTTTTGTAGGACTCTTTTTTGACTTTTAGATCACTTAAGATCTCCTGGTTAAGCCAGGGTGGTCTCTTGCCATACTTCCTATCTTTCTTATGCAATGGGATAGTTTGCTCTTGTGCCCTTAATAGTGTCTTTGAAAAACTGCATGCTGTCTTCAGTTGTGTTGTCTCTGAGACTTACTTCCTATGGGATCTTACCTACCAACTCCCTGAGTTTGCTAAAGTCTCTCTTCTTGAAATCCATTGTCTTTATTTTGCTGTTCTCCCTCCTCCCATTCCGTAGAATCATGAACTCTGTAATTTTGTGATTTCTTTTGCCCAAGTTGCCTTCCACTTTCAAATTCTCAACCAGTTCCTCCCTGTTGGTCAAAATCAAATCCAGGATAGCCTCTCCCCTAGTAGTGTTCTCCACCATCTGAAATAAAAAAATTGTCTCCAATGCATTCCAAGAACTTGTTGGATAATCTGTGCCCTGCTGTGTTATTTTCTGAGTAGTTATTATCTGAATAGTTGAAGTCCCCCATCACCACCAAGTCCTGTGCTTTGGATGATTTTGTTAGTTGTTTAAAAAAGCCTCATCCATCTTTTCCTCCTGGTTTGGTGGTCTGTAGTAGACCCCCTACCATGACATCAATCTCATTTTTTACCTCTTTTTTCCGTACTCAGAGACTTTCAACAAGCCTGTCTCCTATTTCCATCTTACCCACAATCCAAGTGTAGACATTTTTAATATATAAGGCAACACCCCTCGCTTTTGTCCCTGCCTGTCCATCCTGAGCAAGCTGTGCCCTTCTATTCCAATATTCCAGTCATTGGTATTATCCCACCAAGTCTCTGTCATGCCAACCATGTCATAGTTGTGTTTATTTACTAGCATCTCAAGTTCTTCCTGTCTTTGTGTGTCTGAGGAGCTTCTCAGCACCAGCTGCCCCACCTCTGGACAGACTCCCGGCACTGGCGGAACAAGCTGTGTAACTTGGCTGGAACCCGGAAATGGGATCTTCACAGCGTGAAATTCAGGGGTTGTCTCTTAAACTCCCTGAAGTGTTTAGTGAGAGACGGCTTTTCCTGAAGTCTCATTTCCCTTCCTGCCTGTTTTTCAGCAGCCTGCTATTAAACTAAGACTAGCCGTACTGATAATATACCGATATTTAACCCAAAATAGCCATATCAACAGCCCAAGAACTGGGTTTCGCATTCACATTTATAATTATGGCAGCTCAGCTCCATGTCTGTCACAATACCATTCCATGGAGGGATGTATTTTATGAACACAGTACATAGATACTCAGAGACAGAGTGAGCAATTGACGACTTTCATGTGTGAAATGAAGTTTGATTTCCATGAATACTCATGCATTTCACTTTTAAACCCACTTCCTGCAAACCCCTATTGTAGCTGAATAACAGGTGCTGGGGTTACTCTGTACTGGACCAGTGGTTTTCAACCTGTGGTCCACGGACACCTAGGGGTTTGCAGACTATGTGTTAGTTTGCCAAGGGTATTCACACCTTCAGTTGAAATTTTGCAGGGGTCTGGAAATGAAAATGTTGAAAACCAGTGTACTAGAGAGTGAGAGCCCAGAGAAAGTAAGTTGTAGATTCTGATCCCATTCTGGACAAAGGTTGCAGACTGACATCACAGACGCTAAGGGGAACCAGTCAGCTATTGACCCAAGGATAGAGGAGCTACTAGTTGCAGAGGATTTCCCCGTTTTTTGTTTGCTGACAAGTGAATGAATAAGGGCTGAGAGGCTGCAATCTTTTCAAGTTCTCAAGAAATCCAGATGATCCATATTATGTTTTAGGTCCTCCTCTAGCCTGAGATATCAACACTGAAAGAAGGTCTGAGGGAAAAAGAATGGGTTTACATGTGTGTGATAAAGTATAGTGTTATACAAGTTATGCCAAAACTTTTCATTGTAATACAGTTATTAAAAACCAAACTCTCATTACATGGATGTCTATTGAAAGCCAGCAGCAGAGTTGTTGGAATCTGTACAGGAAGGAACAGGTGTAACTTTACTACATAGTGGCCTTTGCTTTAAAAAGTATTTCAGAGGTATTCCAAACACTCTTTGCAATGAATTTGTGCTATTAACTCTTTGTTCAGTGAGCAGTTTGATGATACTATCTCCTGGTAACTGACCAGAGGCTGTTTCTCACACTTACATGCACAGTCATGCACACAAGAACTCTGCAATACTTGTGTGAGACTTTCATGAAAGTCATGAGCCAACAGAACCACTGGTCTGTGTTTCAGGAAAGAGTAGAGAAGAGGTGCAGGAAAAGAGATTATAATAGCTCATCACCTGTTACACGAGTATGGCTGAAGGAATTCGCACACTGCTGTATACCAGAAGCTTTTTTACATTAAGGGTCATGCACACAATAACTGCAATACTTGCATGAGACTTTCCACACACACAAAAAAAAGAGACATCAGAACCCCTGGTCTGTGTTTCAGCGAAGAGCAAAGATGAGGTTTAGGAAAGGAGATTATATAGTGGTTGTATGTCATTTCCTCACATCATCTCTTACATAAGTATGGGTGAAGAAACGAACCCTTCTCCTGCTGAGATAAAGTAACTGACTGTATTAGTTTGAAATTTGTGAAATATCTACAGAAACCTTGTCTGGGGAGAGGATGGGAGTCCTGTGAGGAAAAAGAGAAGGATGATGTACCTATCTGGATTCAATCTACACTTGGTAGCTTTTCTTGGAGGGATTCTTGGGGGGTCAGAGTGTATCATCAAAAGCATTTGTTAAGTGAAAGTTAGTAGAGCCTGATTCTGATCAAATTTACACCTGTACATCTGGAGAGATGCTGTTGAAGTCTATCTTTCTTCACTCAGAACCTGGCCAATTACAGTAGTGAGGAATTTTTTTAAAGTCTTGTAAGAGCTATCAACTTTCCTGACTTACACCATAAACATTCTCTAAATAGTTCATGTCAGGAGGAAACTTTCTCTGGAGGCACGTTATCTCACAGCTCTCTATTGCAAAGCTTCTTCTACCTTCCTCTGAAGCATCTGGTACTGGCGAGTGGATACTGAGCAAGGTGGACTATGGGTCTTATCCAGTCCGGCAATGCCTATCTTCCTTTTGGTGGTGTAAATCGAAGACTATATATTTGTTAATCTTCCTTGACCTCCTGGAACTCTGTAGATATGCACTGAGAGCAGAATGATGTCTCTTTCAATATCATCGAGTCTCCTCTAATTTTTCCTTTCAGAAAATAACATTCAAAACATCGCAGACCTGTCCTGTGCATCATGTCAGCTGTCAATGACACCAAATTCCAACCTGCTGTTTTCCTTCTCACCGGAATACCTGGGCAGGAAGACGTCCATGTCTGGATTTCTATCCCTTTCTACTTAATGTACATTATTTCTATATTAGGAAATTCAGTCATTTTGTTCATTATAAAACAGATCCAAGTCTCCATGAACCCATGTACATTTTTCTTTCCATGTTGGCCGTTACAGACCTTGGCTTATCCATATCCACCATGCCGACAACACTGGGCATATTCTGGTTTAACTCTAGGGAGATCAGCCATGATGCTTGTTTTGCCCAGTTGTTCTTCATCAGCTTGCTTTCATTCACTGGATCCTCCATGCTCTTGGCTTTTGACCATTTGGTTGCGATCTGTAACCCGCTGAGATATGCTTCCATCTTAAGCCCACCTAGAATAGCCAAGATGGGACTGGTGTCTGTTAAGAGGGGTGGGCTTAATATTCCCACCCCCCATTCTCTTGAAACAGTACCGATACTGTCAGGCCAACATCCTCTCCCATTCCTACTGCCTGCAGCAGGAGGTCATGAAGATGGCTTATTCGGATATCATATTCAACATCATCTATGGCTTCTTTTTAAAAGTCTCTTCAGTGGGATTCGACTTGCTTCTCATCCTCCTATCCTATGTGATGATCCTCAAAACAGTGCTGAGCATCGCTTCCCACGTGGCGCGCCGCAAGGCCCTGAACACCTGCGTCTCCCACATCTGCATCATGCTGCTCTTCAATATGCCATTGATTAGCTTGTCTGTGATATACAGATACAGTAAGAACTTTTCTCCCTTGGTGCAGATTGTCATGGCCCATGTGTATTTGCTGGTTCCTCCCCTGATGAGCCCAATTGTGTACAGCGTGAAAACCAAACCCATTTGTGCAAGAATAATCAGGGTGTTCATCAAGTGAAGAGTCCATTCATCATCTGGATCCAGCGCTGGTGACAGGAGAGATGAAAAACACAGCCATTTATTCCATCCTCAAGAGTTACATGGAATCATAGAAGATTAGGGTTGAAAGGGACCACAGGAGATCATCTAGTTTAGGTCCCTGCTCAAGGCGGGACCTACCCCAACTAAATCATCCCAGCCAGGGATTTGTCAAGCCAGGCCATAAAACCCCTAAGGACGGAGACTCCACCACGTCCCTGATAACCCATTCCAGTATTTCACCACCCTCCTAGGGAAAAACTTTTCCTAATATACAACCTAAACCCCACTGCAAATTAAGACCATTATTCCTAGTTCTGTCTGTAGGAGAGTAGAGTTAAAAGCTGGACAAGTAGTCAGGCCTAAATTACAGGCAACAGAGTAAAAGCAAGGGCAAAGTTTGTTTCTGTGAATTTTAGTTAGAGTCTGTTATCTCATTTCTTCTCCTCACTTCCTGGCCATCTGTGAAGGGGATACATTTCTCAGCACTCCTGTGAAGGTCTTTTGTTGGGAAGGAAGTACTATCTTTCTTCTCCCCCTGGCATGCCTTTACTTCAAAGAACGATAGTGTAAAACTTATAGATTTTAGGGTGAAGTGCCTGTAATCCTGTAAACAACAAACTGCGGCGGTTACAATTATATTAATCATGTAGTTGTTAATATTCATTTCATAGGTGTCAATGTAATCAAATAAGGGTCTATGGGGAGTTGCTGGAAATGTATACATTTACATACTGTTATGGATAAGAGAATTATAAAGTATCCCCCTCGTTGCTCATTCCCAGCATGGAGGTGGAACGAGCAGGCAATAAAGGGTTCCATCTCCCCAGTCCATGCCCAGGACACACTTTTTTATTATTTCTAACACTGTCATCTGGCAATATTAAACACTGCTTAGCTCCATTATTTTTGGAACCCCCCTTCAGGTACATCTGAGAGGACGTGAGCTACTGATCTCCCTCACTAACTCCTAAGGGAGGACAGCACACAAAAGGACTGGGACCGAGGCAGGCAGCAGCATTAACACAGTGACTGTCTTTGTTTAGAGCCAGGGGATTGGTGGACATGATCTCAGAGCAGCCTGAAAGGCCTTAGCTTTAGGACAGTGGGTCTCTGGAAGCAGAGGAGTTGCCTCAGCTGAGGGGCGGGGCTGACTGAACAAGAATATGAATAGGGCTTTAACTGAAGAAATATGGCTCATTTATTTAGTCATTAATATTAAATAAAGAGCATAAATGTAAACAATACAAACATGAAACCAAAGAAAGATACAAAGGCCTAATATTTTTCTATGCATGCAATCATTTCTCATAATACACAATTCTATTATTGGTCATTGTATGCTTACAGACAGATGGTCGCTTGCAAACTCTCTTGTTTTACAGACAGATATTCGCTTGTAAACTCTTAGTTATTCTAATGCTTACAGACAGATGGTCGTTTGTAAAATCCTAGTTACTCTTCACAGACAAATAAACAGCCAGATGTTCATTTGTTATCTTAAAGCAAGTGCTACTTTCATACGTTACCAAAAGAGCTTCTTTCCTTAAGCCCCTTAGACTGAGTCGACTCTGATAAGTGTTAGCCCTTGGACGCTGCTGGTTCATAGAAGGGCTCAGTCCAGCTACTGAGGATCCAAGCAGGCTGCAGTCCAAAGTGCCACTGATTTTGGGGGGTTTAAATACCCTCAGGCTGATCACCAAACTGATCAGCTTGATCAGTATGTAACCAACCAGTGAACAGAGTCACTTTTGCTATCAGTATGTAACCAATCAGTGAATTGTCACTTTTGCGGTCAGTGACATGATCAATGAGCATTTCTGCTGAGGCATCCTGACTTATAGGCACGTTCAAGTGTTATTTAGCTGGGTGTGGTCAGCTTTTGCTTTTATGTTTGCCCTCTATTTGTGCTGTGCTAGCACCCAGACAGCCCTTATCAGGTCCTTTAAGCCCTTTTCCCAAGCTATATACTTTACTATTCTATCTTAAAGCACAAAACCCATTAACTAGTCTTTCTATATTCTACAGTGGGATGTTATTGCCTAAAGACCTGTATGGGTGTCTGCTCAGAACTCAGAATTGGTGTTGATACAGTCACTACACAGAAGGAACGTGGATGTTTTGTCCCATTGTACATAACCTGTCATTGTCCCATCTCTGGTTAAATTTCCAGGAGCCATAAGAAAAACTGCAAAGCTGTTTTGCAGTCGCAGTCCTGGCCCTTCCTTAGCACTCTGGCTGCTGCATGATCCATAAGAGCGGCACCAGCTGTGAGAGAGGCTATTCCAGGAGCATGGCCTCCCACACTTTCCCTGCGCCCTCAACCACCCTGTGCATGGCTCTGCATAAATCACCCCCCAACACACCATCCTGCCCCCACAACAGGAGTCTGACAAGAGACTCAGGCCCAAATTCCCTCCCTGTCCCCTCCAGTTGTCCTACCCCAGCCATGCAATGGGTTGGAAACAGCCAGCTCCTATCCCAGCCAAGGCATTCAGTGGCCATTACAAGGGGTGTGTCAGGGATTCTTCCCTTTGAGGGTGGGAGAGGCCAGCAGTGTCAGTCACACCCTGCTCTACTGTGCAGCCTTTTCATGTTCCTGGGACTTTTGGAGCTGAACAAGGCCTAGAAGAGGCAGCTACGGGGAGAGAGGAAGATGGTCCTGGCTGGGGAATAGTTCATGCTTTGGGAAGTCCCAGGTTACTGCTTCTTTACGGGCCTGGGACCGGGGCCTTGTAGTGCAAGGCAGGGCCTGGCTCTCCTCACTCCCTACCACCCCGCAGGAGCCATGGGAGCAGGGCCGGCTGCCTCTTCTCTCAGAACATGGAGACAGCAGCAGAGGAAGAACGGCTGCCCTTGCTCAGCCTGTGGAGAAAGGACTGAGCTACCGAGGGGGCCAGCTGGTGAGGAGCCAGGAAAGCTCCTGGGCAATGGAGGAGGGTGGGCGCAGGCTAAGAGAGCCTGTGTTTTGTAGAATAAACATGAGCCCACAGAGGGGGATCTTGTTTTCAGTCTTCCAGACTGAGAGTCAGTATTTTCAAGGACCTTAGAGGGAAGGGCAGGGTACCTGAAGGGTACCTCAGCCCGCAGTTGGGCTCGCTGGGGTGGCACCCGTCCTCAAGCTCTTGGACAGAGTGTGCTGTGCTCTTTGAAAGTGTTGCGAATGAGCAGAGGTCAGCTAAGCCCCAGGATGCTCTAAACTCCATTGAGGCTGGTACAGAGTTGGCCAGAGAATCAAACCTCTGTAACTGGCTCCTTGCTGTCCCCGCTCCCCACAGCACAGCGGGCAGCTCTGGGGCAGCAGAGAATCCAACTGGTCCAGCTTTCAGGCTGGTCTTCTGGTTTGGGCACTGCTCTGTGAATGAAGGTCTCAGGTCACACATGGAGTCTGTGCTAGAGTTCGGAATTTTATGTGGGTTGCCTAAATCCTGATGCCCTGCCTTAACCACAAGACCCTCCTTCTTTTTCCCAGCCACAGGACGGGAGCAGACGGTCAGAACCTGGCACATAAACAGATCAAAGTTCCACTTCCTTTTGTGCTCCTGTTGCACACAGCTGTGCATTTTCCTGTAACACATTAAAAACCTCCAGTCCTTTTCTTGAATCCTCCTAACCTCCTAAACAAAAGCAGCTGGTGGCCGGGATTTCCACACGTTTATTATGCATAGTTTAAATATACTACGAAAAGATCAAGATCACTCGATTGTCCTGGGTTCTGGGTTTAAAGCAGAATTTCTTATTATTTTTCAGTCTTCCCTAGGGCTGGGAGTTTGCATGGGAATGTGAAGTACCCAAAGGAGAACATGTTCTCTGGACACGTATATGCTAAAATAGACACTAGGTTCTGGTATCTGGTGCATTTAGTAATACCAGACCATGCCCCAGCTGGATGGGTCTAGAGTGGGATGGGATACAGCAGTTGGCTATGCAGGGATCCCTCAGTAAGGGCTTAATAATAAAACACAGTTCTTAGATAGCACTTGTCATCAGGAGATTGATAAATTGAACAGTAATAAGTCACCAGGACCTCATGGGATTCACCCAAGAGTTCTGAGGGAAATGAAAAGTAAAGTTGCAGACCTACTAACTGTGGAACGTAACTTATCATTTAAATTAGCTTCTGTACCAGATCACTGGGGTTAGCTAATGTGATGCCATTTTTAAAAAAAGGCTCCAGAGATGATCCTGGCAATTACAGGGCATAAGCTCAACTTCAGTACCAGGCAAATTGATTGAAACTATAGCAAAGAACAGAATTATTGGACACATAGATAGATGAACATGATATCTTGGGAAGAATCAACGTGGTTTATGTAAAGTGAAATCAAGCCTGACTAATCAGAATTCTTTGTGTGGGTCAACAAACATGTGACAAACGAAGAAGAACTGCCAGGAGAAGTAGAAGTGAATGGTAACCTGGGCAGCATTGACCATGAGATGGTCGAGTTCAGGATCCTGACAAAAGGAAGAAAGGAGAACAGTAGGATACAAACCCTGGACTTCAGAAAAGCAGACTTTGACTCCCTCAGGGAGCTGATGGGCAGGATCCCCTGGGAGGCTAATATGAGGGGAAAGGAGTCCAAGAGAACTGGCTGTATTTCAAAGAAATCCTATGGAGGTGCAAGAACAAACCATCCCGATGCGCAGAGAGAATAGCAAATATGGCAGGTAACCAACTTGGCTTAACAAAGAAGTCTATTTGAAAGTGGACAATGTGCACCTAACTCGCCTCTGAATATCTCCCTCCACCCTCCCCACCCTTATCATACTCTGAGAAGTTACTGTATCTGAGATAAAGCGACAAAGGTAGTCAGTCCAGAGGCTTCAGGGCACTTGCTGATGTCTGAAGGGGGCTCAGGAAGCTGCGCTTCCACATGGCAGGATATTGCACCTGAGGGGTTTCTGCCTATACTGGGACAATCTGTTCTGCCCTCTGTTAGAGATGTTTTTGGATGGGAGGGACTGCTACTCAGTGTGGAAATCCTACGTTTGAAATAAGGATGCGCAAGAGCCTGGGAGTAGCAACAGATGCTCAGATTCTATGACAATGAGCAGCAGCACAGAAATGCTGATAGATAAATGAGCACGTCCAACCCTCGGTTCTTCTTTTCTCTCTGGGGTTTTAGCAGTGCAGGACAACTCTAGCAATCTGCAAGTCTCAGTTTGCCCTGACAAACTTAACCTCTGTTATTGGTGGATCATTTCTTCTCTCCAGGAGAGGCTCTTAGACTGAAATTCTCCAGGGTCTATTTTTGGCTCATCCCATTGCTCACAAAGCTCAAGGAAATGTCCAGGAGTCCTGCCCAACGTGAGAATCCACAGGTACTCTACAGGGATATTATTAAAGTCCCTGTCCAGCATTGCGAGTGTCAGACGTGAGATTCATACACACATTCTCAGGTCACAGTAAGAACATGTCCTCTCTGTAACACTGAGTTCCTTTTAATAGCTTGTATTCAGAGAGAGCGATCAGCACAGGATCACAGAGAGATGCAACAGAGGGAAGTTCTTTATTGAACTCACAGTAACACCAGCCAGGACTGCCTGAGCTATCCCCTAATAGTCTAACTCAGTTGCTATGGCAACAAGCTAAGCTCTGTTCCTACGGCAACTTAGGCTATTAGGCAAGACACAAAACGTCTCTGCTGTGTGGGATTCCAGTGAGGTGCCTGTTTCTGCAATAAAGTTAGTGCTAAGGGCTCGGGAAGCGTTCAACTCAAGAACAAACTGGGCAGAAATTCTCCAGCACAAAGAATTGAACTGTTTAGTATTGTCAGTTCACCAAAGGATTTACCTGGTCAAGTTGGAAATAAAGATTTATTGTAAATAGTTTAGACAAATATTTGGTTTTCAGATCATTTCTTGGTCTATTACAGTTCTCTTCTATCTGTCTCAGTATCTGCCTTTTTTATCTTAGTTTTTTCCTCTGGTTCTCTCAAGTTATCCAATTCAGCAACTTCACTGCCATGTTAAGAAGTGTACACAAAGCCTCTGCAGTCGGTATGTGAGATACCCGAGATTTCACAACACGAATGGGTCACACAGGGTTTTACAGACTGGCTAGATTCTGCTCTCACATTCTGTCTTCAGTGGCTCACTCCAAATTGACACTGGTATCACTGAGAGCAAAATCAGTGCCCCTGTGTTTTGAAATCCCCATCTTTCATGCTTGGTCTCAGGATGTCACATAAACTGGGGATCTTCCTTCAGACTCTTTCAGCACCCTAACAGAATAGCTCTCACTGCTGCAGGACCTGAAGCCAGGATCTTCACAGCAGGGAGCCTAAAGTTCCACTCTAAGGGTGAAATCTTGGTCCCATTCAGATCAATGGCAAAACTCCCATCAGGACCAGGATTTCACCGCAAAGGCACATTTAGGGACTTAAATAAAAGGCCTGATTTTCACCAGCCATGAGCCTCCAGTGACTTCTTTGTTCTTAGAACACATATTGTTTTCTTCAACCCAGTTTACCAACCAATCCAGATCGCTCTGAATCAGTGACTAGTCCTCTTCATTATTTATAATCTCTCAATTTTCGTAGCATCTGCAAACATTATCAGTATTCAAGCATGTGAAGGGTAAGTAGCTGGGTTGCTGAAGGGTGTCTCTGCTTATCCTTGTCTGTTAACAAGGCAGAATGACGAAACCACTGTACTTGTTATGTCCCAAAGAAAGCTGGATGCCTGCAAGAAAGTGTGCTCTATAACATCCTTTGTTTTTTTTGGTGATGCAAAGTCCCATCTTGACATGATAATGGCTGTTTCCATGGGGAAAACTTGGCTCCTTTACAACAGAGGAATTGCATGGTCCATCTAGTTCAGTGTCCCCTGTATCATAGTGACAAACCCATGGGATGTCAAAGAAGGTGTTGGGGGAATAACCTGACTGTCATGAGGATGTCATCTTAATGCCCAAGAGCCAGAGATTGGCTTGTGCCCTGAGACACGTGGGCGGACAGGCTTTCCAAGATATTTATTTAACTGTAACTATTGTACCGGAAGACTCTTACTATCCATGCAAATGTCCTAAACCTTTCCGAGTCTTGCTTCACTCCTGACCTCAACTTCATCTTCTGGCAATGAGTTCCTCTGTCTAAGTATGCTCTGAGCCCTGGTCCACACTTATCTGGAGACTGGGCGGCAGTCGATGGGAGTTACGCAAACTACGCAAAGTAAGTCACATTGACTGCTCTGCTTCCCTTCTGCACACTGTCTACACTTCTTGAGGGGTTGGATTTGGTCAGTAGACTTCCTGATCGATTGAGCGGGTCTACACTGACTGCTCAGTCGATCCTGAAAGGTCGATCTCGTGGTGGCAAATTTGCCGCTGTCAGTACAGACTTGGCCTCAGTGAAGAAAGCATTCTTTTTATAATCTGTTTTGAATTTGCCATGTTTCACTTTAATTGAATGTTCTCTTGACATTGGGTTATGAGAAGGAAGAACTCATTCTTGATATCCTCTCTGCCAGTCAGTATTTTACAGACTCTTCTCAAATCCCTGCTTATTTCTCTCAGTTCTAAGGTTGCAATCCCAGTCTTTTCAACCTCTCTCCCTATGTGAGTTACCCAGGCCCTTCATCATTCTTGTCACCCTTCCCTGATCCCCTGTTTTGCAACATCCTCTTTGAGAAGGGTGCTCAGTACTGCACAGAGGAGTCCAGAGGAGGGTGAAACATTGACTGATTGATCTCATGGCATTGTATTTTTGGTATTATTCCCATTCCCAATCCTTCTGTCCCAATATTTTACTTCGTTATTGACCGTGCTTGCACTTTGAAGAGGGTTTCACAGAGCTGTATACCATGATGCCAGGTCCCTGTCTTGAGTTCATACAGTTAAATTAGAATCTTGTAAGGTGTCTAAAGAGTTCAAGTTTTTCCCTCCAATGGGCATCGAACATCATCTCCCATCAAGCGGCTCGTTCACTGTGTTGGTTAGCTCCCTCTGAGGACATCTTTGGACCAGACTATGCCTAAATAATTTGGAGCAATCTGCAAATCATAGAATCATAGAAAATTAGGATTGGAAGGAATCTCAGGAGGTCATCTAGTCCAACGCTTTCCTCAAAGCAAGGCCAAATCCAATTAAATCATTCCAGCCAGAGCTTTGTCAAACCTCACCTTAAAAATCTTTAAGAATGGAGATTCCACGACTTCCCTTGGTAACCCATTCCAATGCTTCACCACCCTGCTAGTGAAAAAGTTTGTCTAATATCAAACTTAGACCCCCCCATCTCCACTACAACTTGAGACCATTGCTCCTTGTTCTGTGACCTATTACCACTGAAAACAACCAACCTCCATCTTCCTAGGAGCCTTCCTTCAGGTTGTGAAATCTACTATCAAATCCCCCCTCATTCTTCTCTTCCGAAAACTAAAGAAATCTACTTCCCTCAGCCTCTCCTCAAAAGTCATGTGCTCCAGCCCCCTAATAATTTTTTCCCCTCTCTCCAATTTGTCCACTTTCTTCCTGAAGTGAGGGGCCCAAAACTGGACACAGGACTCCAAATATGACCTCACCAGTGCCAAAGGCAGCGAAATAATCACTTCCCTTGAACTGCTGACAAAGCTTCTACCAGTCCAATATGCTATTAGGCTTCTAGGCAACAAGGACACACCACTGACTCACATTAAGCTTTTTGTCCACTGTAACCCCAGGTCCTTCTCTGCCGACCTGTTGCCTAGCCCGTTGGTCCCTAGTCTATATCAGTGAATGGGATTCTTCCATCCTTCATCCAGAGCCCCCCTTGTGGATTTTTCCAACTCTCTTGAATTCAGGACCTGTCCCTCCAGCCAGATTTCCTTAAAGTTCCACTCTTTCTCGGACAATACTGTCCTTCAAATAACATCCTCCACCAGTATAGGAGCAAATGGAGGAAACCCCAAAAGGTCTCCCATCCCTTCTGGTACTTCCCTTTGATGAGAATTGGGGAGATGGATTTGCAGATGATGTTGGCAGTGGGGCAGGTCTGGGGCAGGGAGAATAGAGCTGGTCCAGCTTGCTGGTTGGTCCTGTGGTTTGGGCACTGCTGTGCCACTCAGAAGAGCTGTGTTTGATTCCCTTGCCCTGTATGACCGTGGACAAGCCAGTGACTGTTTCTAAGCCTCCGCACAAGCGGATAGCATCCCTGACCTGCTTCACAGGTGGTGGGAAGATGAATATGTTCAAGGTGCTCAGATACTCTGCTGAGGGGGGCAAGAGAGATCTTAAGTTCAGGTATGCCAGGGTTCCAAATAGCAACACCCCTGCTATTTTGCTGTCACAGATTTCTTACCTCAGCCTCCAGTGACAGCTGGCCTCCGGAAATCCCAGTGATTCCAGCACCTGGGTGTCAGGGGCAGATATGGGGGTACTCGGGTGATCTGCTTCCCACAGTGAGGTTTAGGTGCTGGATGTCTGAGGGGAGGGTTGGAGTGTCACGGGGAAGCCAAGGGTTTCAGGCCATGCACTAGACTGGGGTTCTCAAGCCATTGGGGCTGAATGGGTCTAACTGTCAAACAATGGAGCAATGGCGATGGGGGCGTCATCTTAGATGACCTGACTGGGAGAAAGCAGCCTCTGGGCAAAGGTCAGCTTCACACCTTTAGCCTGTAACAAAGACACAGCTGAGCACGATGGTGACTGGGCCCAGGCTCACACAGGGAGGCTTTGAGAAAAGGTTGCTTCCTCAGAAAAGGGGCAAACAAATGGAAAGATTCTCTTTCAGAACTGCAGGTAAACCAGGCTGGGTCCCAAGAACTCCTTGTCTTCCCTTGGACCGGTTCCATTCCTGTATCTCCAGATCAAAGCCTGCCCAACTTTCCCTATAGTGATGTGTGAAATAGATGATTGCAGACATGTGACAGCTGCTTGTTATTTTATAAACATTTTCTCTATTGCTTTGTGCTGTCTGCTAACAAATCTACATGTTTAAAGGAGGCTGGTGGTGACAGTATAGGTCTGCTCACAAGCACTCACAGGAGAGAGACTCAGGTGTCCAGTTTGACCTGCATCATGATCAGCATTTGGCATAGACGAGGTGTTGTACCCATCTGAAAGAGTGGGACAATTGTGTGATGCCACCTGAAGGCAGGAAAATACCTGGTTTAGAGGATAAAGAGACCATATGTTCTGCTTTAACTGAGATAATCCCGATTCTTCTTGGCCAGCATATCTTCCTGTTGTGTGCATTTAAGCATTCAGAGTAACAATGTTTTGAATTTGTATCTCGGATATTGATCTGCTAAGGGCAATGATTCATAGATTCATAGAATTTAAAGCCAGAAGGGACAATTAGACCATCTAGTCTGACCTCCTGTACTTCAGAGCCTACAGAATTTCTCCCATTTTGGTGGCTTTTCGTAGAAAACTGATCATTTTCTTCTGAAAATTTAGTTGCCTGGCCCACCTCCCGGTGCCTGGATTCCCAAAACAAATTGGAGGCTATTCGTCTCCCTCTCCTCATAAAAGAAGGTGGCACTGACTGAGTCTATGGCTGCATTCTGGGTTTGGAAAGGTCTAAACCTTCACCCAGTCAACACCTCACCAGCTACTATAGCCAGCCTTCCCATCTCCATGAAGCCTACTTCATCCCTACAACGGCCCATTCAGCAGATCCTGTGGGCAGTTGCTACTGTTACAGACCCTGGTATCACATCTCTGATGAACCAGTGTTCCCAGGGAGCTGGAGAGGGTCCTAGAACAGTTGTGCAGGTTCAGACATTGTGGGTGGGAGGGCCTGGCTATCAGGGGATCACTGAGATCTGTGAGTAACTTTGGAGATCCATGAACACTGGTTCCCCCTATGTATTCCTCAGGGAGAAAGGAAGGGATGTCCTCCCTACTGGAACAATCTGAGGGAAATTTCCAGGTAGGAGCTGTGTGGAATCTTGCTCCTCGGTTTGCACCCTGGGTTAGTAATGCAGGAAAGGGGGCTGCCAGGGAGAAATCTCACCCTACATAACTATTATTAGTCAATTGTACTGCATTTCAGCAAGATTACAGCTGTAAGAGAATCATCGGTACAACTTGGCTGCCTTCGAGGGAGCCCTGTGACTCCTCTGAGCCGTACGCACAGTGCTGACAGTCCGGATTGCAGGAATAGAGCCTGTGGAATGGCTGGTGCTGCTGTCCAGTTTGGTGGCATCACCGAGCATCTCCTGGTGTTGGGCTTCCTGCAGTTTGCCATTGGTACTGACGGGGTTAAAGATGGCACACATTGAACCAATCAGCTGAGGGTCCCAGGTGGCCAAGTGGCCCCCATGGAAATGGGCAAACATGCTTCTAAAGGACAGCTGCAGCCTGTCTGAGCAGACACTGCCTGCTGCATGTGCAAGCTCTCCGCTGACTCCTTCTCCGTTAGGGTGCAGATCTCTGTTGGGAGCTGCTCCCCTTCTCGCAGGCATTGGGTACGTTGGCAGGTTTCTCTGTCTTTAAAACTTACAAATGTCAAGGGAAGGGTAAAGGCTGCCAGCTGTTGAGATGGGCAGATGTTCTGTGCAGTGGGTTCTCAGTGGGTTCCATTGTAGAGGTGCAGTGTGTTCTGAGCCAGGGAAGACCCCTGGAAATATGTGTTTTCCCAAATCACCTCAGGTTTATTTGCTTATGGGAACTTCTCTCATGTAGAAACCCCTCACAGTTACAGGGCGTCCTGCATCAATGCCTCCGCACTGGCCTCCGAATGCCAGATGTCAGCCTTTTCCCTTTCCCTCTCCTGGGGTGGATTCACACCATTCTCCCACCCACAGACTGGATCCTGGGATACAGCACAGAGTGGGTCAACTTGGCTTACCCAGCAGGTCAAACTTCTTCTGCATCTTTGCTTCTTCCCTTTGGGAGTCTTTGTCCTGTGGTGACCAGCCAGTCTTATTGAACCAAATTGTTGTTTAATCTGAACATTAGGAAAAAATCCCTCAGACAGGAGAATAAAAGGGTTTAAAACAACAGTCTGTACGTGACTCTTATCTCAAGCACCCCCACTCCTTTGAGATTCAGGCAGAATGAGAAGCTTCTGACTTTTCCATGCTCTGTGTGTGTGTGTGTGTGTGTGTGTGAGTTTAAATAATTTCACAGCACCAGCTGCCCAACCATTGAACTGACTCCTAGCCCTGGCAAAACAAGCTGTGTAACTTGGCTGGAGCCTGGAAAAAGGATCCTCACAGCATGAAGCTGAGGTGCTCTCTCTTAATCTACCTGTAGTGAGAGCTGGCTTTTCTTGTGCTATTGTTTCCCTTCCTGTTTGTTTTCCAGCAGCCTGCTATTAAACTAGGACTATATAATACAGTGTACAGACAGTCAGAGAGAGCGAGAGAGCAATAGATAACTTTCATGTGTGAAATGAAGTAACAGGTGCTGCGTTACAATGGACTAGAGCAGACCCTGGGGGTCTGCAGAATATGTGAAAGATTTCCAAAGCTATTCGCACCTGCATTTGAAATTTTGTAGGGGTCCAGATATGAAAACGGGTTGAAAACCAGTGAACTAGAAAGTGGGAGCCCAGGGAATAAATATTGTAAAGGCTCCGGATAAAGGCTGCAGATTGACATCAGAGAACCAG